>NC_091742.1:15729200-15769200 GCF_043380555.1 Nothobranchius furzeri
GACGTGGTTCAGATCGGCACAGCAAGACTCCCGACGCCGACGGTCCTCTCTGGTCTCACCTGGTCCTCCCTGGTCTAGTGGTTCTAGACAGTTCAACAGCAGTTGGTTCATTTGTGAAATGTTTAGGACCACTTGATCCGGGTCAAGGAGCTAACACCTGGACTCACCTGGAGGTCTGCAGCAGGATGCTGGGTGGACTTCAACCACCGCAGTTCTGGATCCTTCAGTTATTTTTACCACCGAGAACTCTAAACTCATAAAGAGGGGAAATACTTTTACTACAGCAAACATACTCGGACTAGCAGGTCCCAGAAGGTCCCAGCAGGTCCCAGCAGGTACTAGAGATCTAAAAACCTTCATGGATACAATTTTAAATTATTTCTAAAGTAAAATATGAATTAAAAAACAACAATTTTTTTGGATGATTGGAACCTTTTTTTTTTCTTAAAGTAAAATTTTAAACTTTTTTTCTTTGCTGCAAAAACAATCTCTCACAAACATTTAAAGTATTTATTATCTGATGTAAAAGATGCTTCTGTGGGCAGAAAAAGCATTTGATGAAATCGTCTGCAGACATAATATTTGCTGTTTGATACTCATTTTCTTTGTTTTGACTGGAACTTGAATAGTTTAGGTGTTTTTGCTCAACTGTTCTATTTTATATCTGGTATATTTAATTTTATAAGAAGTATTTGCAGGATTTTTATCTAAATTTGAATTAGAATAATCTGAACTTTGATACTGAATTTAGCTTTTAATATTTTTTCTAGTTGGTGAAAAAGTTTTAAATCCGTAATTAAGCAGGCACATTTCCAGCTACAGACAGATGTTTGTGTTACGTGCATTTTGTAAAACTTGTATTTTTTGAGTTAAATAATAAAAAATAAAGACATTTTCTTTCCTTTTATTCTTGTTTCTATTTGGTGTTTTCTATTAAAACTCAGCTGCTTTGCGGAAACTTCAATAAGTTGATGAAAAGTTCTTTGGAGACATTCTGAGGGTTTATTTAAAGCCACGATCAGAACTTGATGCTTTATGGATTTTAGTTACTGAATGTTCCCGTCTGAGAATCCTATCCACTGAACCTGGTTTAGTGAAAATAAACTCATCAGAGGGGATGAACCGAGTTCCCTTTGCTCTAGTTTGGTGTTTTAACTGAACCATGTTTCAGATAAACTCATAAAATCTATTTACGATTAGATTACAGAAATATGAATGTGACCCAGATTGGACCAGTTCAGTTAGTCCAATTTAAACTAAAAACAACATAACGTCAGATTTGACTTTTATAAACTGACCTTTGAATGCAGCTCATTTTAAAAGATTTAAATAGTAAATGTTGCTAAATGTTTAGCATCGACATTGTTTCATTTATAAGATTCAAAATTCAATCAAAGTCTTTATTTTTAAAGTTTTAAAACAAAAAGATAAAACTCAGATTAAAACAAAAACAGGAAAAAGGTTCATTGCAATGACACAGCTCAGTTTAGACACTGAAAATGATGCTCGTGCAGGAATGTGTAGCCTACCTGAGGGGGCGGAGCTTCTAAAGATAAACCAATAGTCAGCCTGGTTGTCCTTCCTCTGATTGGTTTGAAGCTTTCAGCAGGTGGGAGGGGCGAGGTGATGCTGGAACAACGGCACACACACGCACACACACACACACACACACACACACACACACACACACACACACACACACACACACACACACGCGCGCGCGCACACACACACCTGGCCTTTTTGGTGCCCTGGGCCTGCCTTAGGGTAATAGATGACACACAGCAGCACGTAGCTCTGCTGCTGCAGGAATCTTTTCTACTCAAAACATTTAGTAACTCTGCGTGTTTTCTGATGTTTTCCTGCTGGCTGATGCAGAGAGACGTCTCTTCCTCTGTTGTTTTCTTGTGCCGGCCGTTTGCGAAAATAAAGCACATAAATTTAACAGGAGTACTAACTAGATTAACGCCCGCCACACGATGCCCTGATTTTTCATTTGTTGTTGCTTTGATGTTCAGCTTTTTGCCTGAAGGTTATTTACTAAAATTAGGATTTAGTGTGAAGTTTTTGCATTTTGGCTCTTGAGCTGAGACTCGACAACGATCAAACACAATCACAGCTCACACAATGTCACAGAAAAACCGAAGCAGGACCCCCAACCAAAGCCAAAGCCAAAGCCAGGATACAGAAGTTCAGTGAAGGTGTTTCTGAAAGTGTGGAGGTGGACCAGCGTGTCGGAGACTTTGTAGAAGGACAAGGTACCACTAGGACAGTCAAGGTAGACGGCTACTTTCTTAGAGACCAGGGACGAAGGAGGAAGAGGGATGATGGTCTCTCGGTTGTCGTGCCACACGGAGTACCCTCCTTCAGAGCAGAGGAGACTCCACGACCGGTCGTTCCGTCCGAAAATGCTGTCACACTTATTCCCTTTCCTGCAGATTCCTCTGTAAGTCACCGCCACTTTAACCACCCCTCTCCAGTCCACCTCCCAGTAACAGCGGCCAGCCAGACCGTTTCCACACAGCAGCTGAGGCAAATGGTCAAATCTCTCTGGATGATCCATGCAAGGATACTTCTGGGCCACCGTCACTTTCCTCTTATTCAGAGACAGGAGAAGCTCCTTGTGGGCCGTGTTTGGGTCCAGAGTGAGTCGGCAGGCATCTGTTGGAAGATGAAAGGTTAGTCACCTTCCCTGTTTTACAGGTGTTGCCTCTTTTAAAAGTCTTCACACGTTTCTAGTTTCACGTGTGAGCTTTGTTGCTGAAGGTTAGAAAGCAGCAGCAGGCTTCATGGATCACACTCACATTTCCTCAAACCAGGGATGAGCCTTTGTTCTCCTGATTGGTCAAAACTGTAGAGAGAAAGGAAAATCAGCCTCCTGAAGCAGTTGCTGATGTCACTGAGAAGGTGAATTCGTCCACACCTGAGAGTGTCCAGCCTGCAGCATGGATCCTTCAGCTTTCCAGTCAGCATCTTCTCTCCTGAGTCTCCAGGATGGTTGTAGCTCAAGTCCAGATCTTTTAAATGTGATGGATTGAAGTTCAGAGCTGAAGCCAGTGAAGTGCATCCTTCCTGTGTTACCTGGCAACCTGAGAGACTGGAGATCAAAAAGGTCACTCAGACACCACATGGTTTGAACGTGGAGAACCTACACTTGTTATTTCAGTATATCTGCTGTGGCCTCTGGATGGATTGAAAGCCTTGTGAGTGGTCGTCTGAGGGAAAACGCTCTGGTGCTCCCGTTCCAGGAAGTAGACATTAGAGGGAGTGGAAAACAGCAGGAGTTCAACTTGGATTACTCATTAATCGTCATGATGTGCAAACACCTCACCCCTGATTGGCTAACAGCAATCTCTCTTCTTTCTTGGGTAAAAAACACAACACTGATGTGTTTTCTCCACGAATGCCTAACGAAACATTGTGTTCCACCATTTGGTAAAGCTGCTGTTGCTAACAGTTAGCCTGTTAGCTCCTTGTTGAAAGGGAACAAGTATTAGACTGATTTTTCTCTAAAATGGATTTTTTTAGTTATATTTCCTATGTTTTCTCCGAGGTAGGACTGCTAGCGTAACGGATCCAGAATGGAAGCGCAGATATCAGTGACATACTTAGCAGCTCTTATACCAGATTCCTAAATCTTTCCAAGCCAAGGAGGAAATATTTGCCCTCCAGGGAGTTCCACCACTGCACCTGGAAAATCACCCCGGTTGACTCTGCACCACAAACAGCTGCTCATCTTACCTCACGTTGACTGCTTCTATACGGAGGAACTCATCTGCATCCAGAATCTTGTTCTTCCAGGTAGTTCCAGTAGCATGACTAGCGATGAGGGTTGCAGCATGCAGGCTATAGATCTCAGCCACGTTTTATTGAATGCAAAGGAATTCTCAGACTACTGGTAAACCATACCTGGGATTGAGTTTAGTGCAGAGAACCCAGAACCGGACAACCAAGGACCATGGTCGTAAGCCTCCACCGAGTCTACCAAACTGCCATGACACCCTCAGCAGCTTTGTGAGGATGGTCTGGTTTATTGTTCCAGGACACAGATGAAAACCATGCCTTCTAAGAGGTTTAGCTTTGGCCTACAGCCTGTTTTCCAACATCCTTCCCAGGGAAGCAGAGAACTGTGATCCCAGATAACAGGAACACCATCTTTGGACCACCTACTATAAAAATGAGGACCACCATCCCAGTTGCCTTCCAAAGAAATTCTCACTCTGCTTTGTATGAAATTTAATATTGGATTATAAAACCAAACATCAGTCCTGACCTGAGAGATTCCAGTCTACAGTTTGGACTTTTGAGTCCTCCACACAGCAGCTTCACTCCAGCATCCTGCAGGTTGTTGTTGCTCAGGTCCAGATCTCTGATACTAGAAGACCTGGAGCTCAGGATGGAGGCCAGGGCTTCACAGCTTCTCTCTGAGAGGTTACAATCACTTAATCTGGAGGACAGCAAAACACATATCCAAGGTTCGACTGATAAAAGGTTAAGTGTGTTAAGTTGTCTAGGAGTCCACCTACAGAACTTTGTTGGAGACTTTGACCACAGGCAGCAGCATCAGGAGAGCCTCCTCAGAAGCTGAGTACTTCTTCAGTTCAAACACATCCAGATCTTTGTCTGATGACAGAAGGATGAAGACCAGAGCAGACCAGTGAGCAGGAGACAGGTTATCCGTGGAAAGACTTCCTGACGTCAGAGACTGTTGGATCTCCTCTACCAGAGAACGATCATGGAGTTCATTCAGACAGTGGAACAGGTTGATGCTCTTCTCTGCTGGCAGGTTCTTGCTGATCTTCTTCTTGATGTACTCAACAGCCTTTTGATTTGCATCCAGCACATTTCCTGTATGAGTCAGAAGACCTTGTAGGAGAATCTGATTGGCTGGCAGTGAAAGACCAAGGAGGAAGCGGAGGAGCAGGTTCAGGTGACCGTTTGGGCTCTCTAAGGCCTTGTCCACCGCGCACTTGTAGAGAATTCTTAATTTTGATTTGTCTTTAAGCATCTTGGACAAACGAGAGGCTGTTTGTTGGTCTTTAAACAAGTTGATTCCAGAGTTAATGAAGGTCAGATGGACATGAAGAGCAGCCAGAAACTCCTGAACACTCAGATGGACGAAGCAGAAGACCTTGTCCTGGTGGAGTCCTCTCTCCTCTTTAAAGATCTGTGTGAACACTCCTGAGTAAAGTGAAGCTGCTCTGATGTTGATGCCACACTCTATCAGGTCTGACTCGTAGAAAATCAGGTGTCCTTTCTGCAGCTGATCAAAAGCCAGTTTTCCCAGAGCCTCCATCATCTTCTTGTTCTCTGGATTCCAGTGTGGATCTGTCTCGGCTCCTCCATCATACTTAACCTGCTTCACTTTGGTCTGGACCACCAGGAAGTGGATGTACATCTCAGTCAGGGTTGTGGGAAGCTCCGTTTCCTTCAGGTTTTTAAAAACTTTCTTCAGAACCGTAGCAGTGATCCAACAGAAGACCGGAATGTGGCACATGATGTGGAGACTTCGTGAATTCTTCAGGTGGGACAGGATCCTGTTGGTTTGCTTCTTATGTTTGAAACTCTTCCTGAAGTACTCCTCCTTCTGGAGGTCAGTGAACCCTCTGATCTCTGTCACCATGCCAACACACTCAGGAGGGATCTGATTGGCTGCTGCAGGTCTTGAGGTGATCCAGAGGCGAGCAGAGGGAAGCAGGTTTCCCTTGATGAGGTTGGTCAGCAGAACATCCACTGAGGTGGACTCTGTAACATCAGTCAGGACCTGGTTGTTGTGGAAGTCCAGAGGAAGCCGACACTCATCCAGACCATCAAAGATGAAGACCACCTGGAACTCTTCAAAGCTGCAGATGTTCTTGGTTTCAGAGAAGAAGTGATGAACAAGTTCCACCAAGCTGAACTTCTTCTCTTTCAGCACATTCAGCTCTCTGAAGGTGAACGGAAACATGAAGTGGATGTTCTGGTTGGTTTTATCTTCAGTCCAGTCCAGAGTGAACTTCTGGGTTAGGACGGTCTTCCCGATGCCGGCCACTCCTTTAGTCATCACTGTTCTGATTGGTTCATCTCTTCCAGGTGGGACCTTTAAGAAGTCTTCATGTCTGATGGTGGTCTCTGGTCTGTGAGGTTTCCTAGAAGCTGCTTCTATCTGTCTGACCTCGTGTTCATGGTGGACCCCTCCGGTCTCTCCCTCTGTGATGTAGAGCTCTGTGAAGATCTGGTTCAGGAGCGTCGGGTTTCCTGATTTAGCGATCCCCTCAAACACAACCTGGAACTTGGTTTTCAAGTTTTCTTTAAGTTTGCTTTGGCACAATGGGGCGCTCATTCCTGAGTTTTAAAAACAAGCAAAAGTACCGATATGAAATTCAGAAGAGTTACACTGAAAACTTTAGTAATAAAGTTCTGTTTGCATCGCAGGTTTGTGCACCTGTTTCTCCAACATCATCACATAGCACCATGGCGACCAGTCTGAGCTATACAATGCAATTAACTCTTTACTGTCGTTGTCTGAGTCTGATGGCTAATTCCTACCGTTGCTTTCTGTAGAGTTACAGAAATGTTAACAAGATTATGGATCTGGCCTTCAGCCTCCTGGACCGCTGAGCCCATCAGTTTTTTCTCTCTCCGACTTGGTGAAGTTAATCAACTCCAAGAAGCCAGGGGGCTCTCCCAAGGACCACCTCCCATCTAAACCGATGCATGACTCAGCGTCTATGCTGAGCCCTGCACGTTGTAAATACCGTCCTGGCACCGGAATATTCCCTAAGGTTTTTAAGATGCAGTTGTACAGCAGACGCTAAAAAGCCTGGTCTGAATCTTTCAGTTTTTGAGAACTTTCGGCCGATCACCAAGGTACCATTCCCTGTCGAAGGTGCTGGAGAAAATAGTTTATGCACAACAATCTGCACACATAAACACAAATGCACTTAGGTGTTTTTCAGCGTGCCTTTAGGCCACACCGCAGCACAGAATCTGCCCTAATTAGGGTGCTTAATGACGTTCTGGTCGCATCTGATTCAAGGTCTCGGGTGCTGCTGCTCCTGTTGGACCGGTCTGCTGCTTTTGATACAGTCATTGCATTCTGTTGGACTGGCTTGGGTCTTGGGTAGGGTTGACAGGGATTGCACAGGAAAGATTTTGCTCATCTTTATCAAATCGTTCGATTACTGCCCAGCTTTGGGACTGCACCTCAGCCTCATGCTCTCTACCCTGGGAAAATGCCGCAGGGCTCCATCCTTGGGCCACTCATTTTTTCAATCCATCTCCTGCCACTGGGGAAAATCTTTGGCTTGCATGGCATCAGCTGTCATATCAATGCTGATGACTGGCACTAAATGACAAAAACGCAGATTCTCGTCTCTTGGCATGACTTGCACAAGGGATAGCTAGCTGCTAATTTTCCTAAATTAAACGTGCTAAAACCTGAGTCTATCGTTTTTGATCCCTGAAGTCCCTCTTGAGGTAAAATTAGATGCTGGCCTCTCAATGGTTTCTCAGAAAAACTCTTCATCGAGGTTCTGCTTTTATCAGTTACATCGTCTAGCTCGTCTTACACCTATTCTGAAGCAAAGGCATTTGGAATAGGTTATTCATGCATTCATTACCTTGCCATTGGATCAGATGGCAAGGGAACATGCCGCGTAGACCTGGCAGACCCAAACGCATAGTGAGGGTCTGCTGGGAACGCCTGGCAGAAGAACCTGTCAAGACGGTCTTCAACTCCCACCTCCGGCAGAGCTTTGACCACGTCCCGAGAGCAGTGGGGGACATTGAGTCCGAGTGGGCCTTGTTCCACTCTGCGATTGTCGAGGCGGCTGTTGCTAGCTGTGGTCGTAAGGTGGCCGGTGCCAGTCGTGGTGGCAACCCCCGTACCCGCTGGTGGACACCAGAGGTTCGGGGAGCCGTCAGGCTGAAGAAGGAGGCCTACAGGGCGTGGCTGGTCTGTGGGTCTCCGGAGGCAGCAGACAGGTACCGGATAGCCAAGCGGGGTGCAGCAGTGGCAGTTGCCGAGGCAAAATCTCGGGCGTGGGAGGAGTTTGGTGAGGCCATGGAGAAAGACTATCGATCGGCTCCAAAGAGGTTCTGGCAAACTGTCCGGCGCCTCAGGAGAGGAAGGCAGCAACTCGCTCACACTGTTTACAGTGGGGATGGGGAGCTGCTGACGTCAACTGAGGCTATAGTCGGACGGTGGAAGGAATACTTTGAGGAGCTCCTCAATCCCACCAATGCGCATTCCGAGGAGGAACCAGAGCTGGGAGGCCTGGGGATGGACTGTCCGATCTCGGGGGCAGAAGTTGCTGAGGTAGTTAAACAACTATACAGCGGCGGAGCCCCGGGGGCGGATGAGGTTCGTCCTGGGTATCTCAAGGCTATGGATGTTGTAGGGCTGTCATGGTTGACACGTCTCTACAACATTGCGTGGTCATCGGGGGCAGTTCCTAGGGAGTGGCAGACCGGGGTGGTGGTCCCCATCTTTAAGAAGGGTGACCTGAGGGTGTGTTCCAACTATAGGGGGATCACACTCCTCAGCCTCCCTGGAAAGGTCTACTCCAAGGTACTGGAGAGGAGGGTCCGATCGGTAGTTGAATCTCAGATAGAGGAGGAGCAATGTGGTTTTCGTCCTGGCCGTGGAACTGTGGACCAGCTCTATACCCTTGCAAGGGTGATGGAGGGGGCATGGGAGTTTGCCCAACCAATCCACATGTGCTTTGTGGATTTGGAGAAGGCTTATGACCGTGTCCCCAGGGGCACCCTGTGGGGGACGCTCCAGGAGTATGGGGTGGGTGGCTTTCTGTTAAGGGCCATTCAGTCCCTTTACCAGAGGAGCGTGAGTTTGGTCCGCATAGCCGGTAGTAAGTCGGACCTGTTCCCAGTGAGGGTTGGACTCCGCCAGGGCTGCCCTTTGTCACCGGTTCTGTTCATTACTTTTATGGACAGAATTTCTAGACTCAGCCGTGGTGTGGAGTGTGTCGAGTTTGGTGGCAGGAGAATCTCGTCTCTGCTTTTTGCGGATGATGTGGTCCTCCTAGCTTCATCCAGCTCTGACCTTCAGCTCTTGCTGGGTAGGTTCGCGGCCGAATGTGAAGCGGCTGGGATGAGGATCAGCACCTCCAAATCTGAGACCATGGTTCTCGACCGGAAAAGGGTGGCTTGCCACCTCCGGGTCGGGGGAGAGGTCCTACCTCAAGTGGAGGAGTTTAAGTATCTCGGGGTCTTGTTCACGAGTGAGGGTAGGAGGGATCGGGAGATCGACAGGCGGATTGGTTCGGCGTCTGCAGTGATGCGGACGCTGAGCCGATCTGTCGTGGGGAAGAGGGAGCTGAGCCAGAAAGCCAGGCTCTCGATTTACCGGTCGATCTACGTCCCAATCCTCACCTATGGTCATGAGCTTTGGGTAATGACCGAAAGAACGAGATCGCGGATACAAGCGGCCGAAATGAGTTTCCTCCGTAGGTTGGCCGGGCTCAGCCTTAGAGATAGGGTGAGGAGCTCGGACATTCGGGAGGGACTCGGAGTAGAACCGCTGCTCCTCCGGATCGAAAGGAGCCAGTTGAGGTGGTTTGGGCATCTGGTCAGGATGCCTCCTGGACGCCTCCCCGGGGAGGTGTTTCGGGCATGTCCTGCCGGCAGAAGGCCCCCGGGTCGACCCAGGACACGTTGGAGAGGTTACATCTCCAATCTGGTCCGGGAACGCCTTGGGGTCCTGCCGGAGGAGCTGGTGGACAAGGCCGGGGAGAGGACGGCCTGGAGCTCCCTAGTTGGGATGCTGCCCCCGCGACCCGGACCCGGATAAGCGGAGGAAGACGACGACGATGCATTCATTACCTCCTGCTTAGACTATGCTAATGCGCTTCACTTGTATTCCTGAGTCAGTACTACATCAGCTGCCGGTTGTCCAGAATGCAGCTGCTTGGTTCCTGATGAACACAAGACGACGTAGCCACACCACCCCAGTCCTTGCATGCCTTCATTGGCTCCCTGTTGCATTTTGTGTACAGTTAATGCTGCTGACTTTTATTTTCAAAGCATTGCACAACCAAGCACCAGCATATCTGTCTGACCTGCTTACGCCTTATGTTCTCACGTGCTTGTTGAAGTCAGCAGATCACCTCCTGCTTTGCACTCCATGGATGTGCAATGAATCGCAAGGCGAGCGAGCGTTTGTCCATGCTGCCCCCAGCTGTGGAACGCTTCATCTGTTGCAACTTTGCCATTACATCTATGCTTTTAGTGGGTTTTTTTTTATCTTTGTTGACTTGTGTTTAGTTTGTTGTACTTGCCCGTGCAGCACCTTGGACAGCTCCCATGCTACAATTGAAATGTGCTTTACAAATAAAAAAGTATGGTTTGTTTCCGTCACAAAGCAGGAGATTCGCCTTGTTTCTTAAATTAAAAAAAAAAAACGAAAAACAAATGATGGTTACCATGGTAACCTTAGTACACCACTGATGGTTACCATGGTGACCTTAGTACACCACTGACAGTTACCATGGTGACCTTAATAAACCACTGATGGTTACCGTGGTAACCTTAATGAACCACTGATGGGGACCATGGCCTCCTGAAATCACTAAGCTCGTGTTTTTATACAAAAGGGAAACGCTGCTTCACGTTTAAATGTTAAAAATTCCCTCTAATAAACTCCACCATCATCTTACTGCTCTGCAGAAGATCAGCCACGTCCTCCTGCTTCATTTTCTTCAGAAGGTTCAGAGTGATGTTCAGAAGTGATTCTCTGTTTCTTCGCCTTCGTTCCTCCTCCTCACATCCCAGCTCCTCTTCATCATCCTGACTGTCAAAGCATTCTGGATCTGCTGGACTCAGAGCTTCCTGGAACTTCTTCAGCTCCTTCTTAACAAAATGGATTATGTTCTCTTCCAGACACTGGCACAGAGAAGAACATTGATCTGGACATAAACCTGCTGTTTTTTACAGTTTCATCACAATTATTTACAGATAACATGTTCAAATCTTCTCACCATAAATATGAAGGGGAGGCTGGTTTGGGGTGTTACATGACTCTTACGATCCTCTGAGTTCTTCAGTTTTAACCTGTTTTACAACACACACACACACACACACACACACACACACACACACACACACACACACACACACACACACACACACACACACACACACACACACACACACACACACACACACACACACACACACACACACACACACATGGAGCTCCTCCCTCCTCTCTGAGGCTGAACCTCCACAGAGGAGGACCATTTCAGACCTTTCCATCCAGGATTCTGTTATTCTGGTTCTGATCCACATCTCATAGCCACATGCGAGCATCAGAACCTGATCAGACCTCTTGGCCCAGCTCTCCTCACCACATCATGGAGATCTGATTCCTATCAGATTTATGCTCCAGATGAGAATAACAGACTCTCTCCCATCCCAGATGGAGCATCCTACCTTTTGCTGTTTAGGAACCAGAACCTGAGATTTAAGGAGCTGATTCTCATCCTGACCTTTTGACCCTAAACTTTGACCTTTGGATGATTCACACTGTAAAATTCTCCATAACTCAGGGGTGAACGATGCTTTAGTTACTTTAACCCCTACTGGACGTTCCTAACAAACATCAGTAAATATTGTGCAGACTTACTGTGTTTCATCAGGATCGAGTCCTTTAAACTTGAGAGGAGCTTCCTTTGATTGGTCGCTTTTCAGCGACACGCGTTTGGAATCAGGGTCTGGTTCCGTTTCAGAGACTCTGCTGAGCTGCTGGTGACTTTAGCACAAATCTGAGAGTGAACAATGATGGACCTGAGCTTAGTTTCACAAACAAGACTATAATCTCACCTCTGATGTTTGATCGGAATCTCAGGCTTTCCAGACGGTGTGGATTCATTCGCTGGGACTTCACGTTGCATCTGATCCATGGTTCAGTCCAGACCTTCACACAAACATCACAGGACTCAGATCAGCTCATCTCTTTGTTGTCGGTGTAAACATCCTTCCCAGTCACATTTTCCAGTTCTTCCACTGGGATCATTGAGAGGGAATGACACAGAATCCCTCTGGGGAATTCCAGGTCTCCTCCTTGTAGGATGAGCCCAGAGAGAGCCACCACAGGTTTGTTCTAATTCATTTTCCCACAAACCAGGCAGGCTTTGGGATTTGGTCCATGAAACAGGATCAGAGACCAGGAGCAGAACTGGAGGCTGTGGGTTTGATTATGGAAACCAAAGTGATCATAAATCTTTTAGATCTGGTTTTTGTTCATGATCTTACGTTAAGATGAAACAACAATTTTATTTTTCTTGTCTTTTCTCTGATGATGTCATCACCAACACGGCAGTCAGGAAAATCCTGGTCTGAGAAAAACCCTTTCAGAGATTCCAGGTAAGAAAACGATCTTTTCTCCAGCGTCTCAAGATCAAAATCACGAGCCGCTTCACAGAAACAAAACGTTTAAAATATAAAAAAGATTTTAGAAAATGATTCAAAATATGTTTGAAATAAGCAAAAATAGACAATTGTGATTAAAAAATATAAGGAAAGAGGGAAACCAGTGGATCCCGGGAAAGGCAGAATAAGAGCAGAACACGGAGAGGGAGGTGATGAAGGTCCCACCAAACCTGAACAGGTGAGTTTAAAGGAGACCACTGAGTTCACTGGTCTCAGGGGGAGAGGGGTCCAGAGTCTGGGGGCCACAGCAGCAGATGATCTGTCACCTTTGACCTTTAGCCTGGTGTGCTGCACAACCAGTAGGCTTTGATCACTGGACCTCAGGGACCTGCTGGGGGGTGTAGGGACTAAGAAGATCACCAATGTAAGATGGTGCTTGTCCATGTAAGGCCCTATAGACCAGAGCCAGGATCTTGAAATGAACCCTGAAGTTGACTGGCAGCCAGTGAAGCTGGAGGAGAAGCGGAGTGATGTGGGTGTGTTTGGAGGACTTAGTCAGAAGCCGAGCACAGGCATTCTGAACCACCTGTAGACGGTTCAGGGAGGTTCTGCTCAGACACGTGAAAAGAGTTACAGTAGTCTAAGCGTGAGGAGATGAAGGTGTGGAGAACTGTCTCAAGTTCAGAGCGGGACAGAATGGGACTCAGCTTAGCAATGTTCCTGAGATGGAAGAAGGAAGAGCGAACAAGAGAACTCACATGAGAATCCAGGGTGAGAGCTGGGTCAAAGGTCACGCCAAGATTCCTGACAGAAGGTTTGGTGTGAGAAGCAAGCTGACCAAGAGAGTCTCTGACTTTGGGAACCAGCTTGTCTGGGGCACAGATGAGGATCTCAGTCTTATCTTCATTCAGCTGCAGAAAGCTCCCAGCCATCCAGGTTTTGATAGAGTCTAAGCAGGTGTGTAACAGCTGCAGCTTAGGTTGGAGCAGCCATGAAACAAACCATCTAAAAACCTGAAAGAAACCTGCTTTTCTTTAACTCTGACCTGTCAGCTGTGGCTATACTGTAGCTCATCACCATCAGTGTGTGTGTGTGTGTGTGTGTGTGAATGGATGAATGCTGTTTAACAAGTTTAATAAAGTTTAACATTTTGAATTTGTTCCCTGACAAAGCTGAGTTTTTAATACTCTACCTGGGTTTTACTCTGGGTCCTCTCCGCGGGACACGGCTGTAGTTGAGCTACAGGACTTGTTCTAGGATGTTAAATCTAATTAATGAAGATGTTTCTAAAAGTCCATAAATGTCTGACGGTTTAGTTGTTTTATTCAGAGCAGCTGATCGGTGTGTCAGACATCCGAGCCCAGCCTTTAAAAGCGGTTTGACCTGTTGGAAAAGCTTTGTCTGCAGTTATTGTTTCACTCGTGAGAAACTGGCGGTGCAGCCGTGACTACGTAAACATCCAAACTGGTTTCCAGGTTGAGCGCTCAGCTCCGGTACCCTCAGCCTCCTGACGTTAGTCTACAGTCCTGAGCCGAGCGGGCCTCATCTGGAGCTTTGGTGTAACGGATGACCTCACGACGACTCCTCCAAGCCTTGCTGCAAGCTTCTGCCAAATACAGAAATATTTCTCACCGGTTAAACTCCCTGCAGATGACCTCGTTGGCTCTCTCCCTCCGTCGTGAGTCAGGAAGCGTTTGGAGAGAAGTAGCAGCTTCTTGTCTTCACATCCTCATAATTTAAGTCTGAAACACGCCTGACTGACGGTAAGAAACGACTAAACCAGTCTGACTGGCAGCAGGAAGCCTGGAGTAGTTTCATCTTATCATCACTAGATGGAGACAAAGACAACCCTTCAGTCAGAGGCAGGAGTCAGTCTTCTGCCTGGAGCTGAGGTGTGATGGTGCTCTGGCTGGAGGCAGAACTAAAGGTGTGTGTGTGTGTGTGTGTGTGTGTGTGTGTGTGTGTGTGTGTGTGTGTGTGTGTGTGAGATCATTACATCTGAACTTTACCAACCCTGGTGTCCACCCCTGTGACATCTAAATATCTCAACTCTCATTGGCTAACAGCGGCATGACTCTTTCATGAGTGAAACCTGACACACCGATGCGTTACAGAGGAACCCAGAGGAAGTCTGTAGGTTTGGGATGAACGCCTCCTCCTGGAGTCTGGAGTCAGATGATGATAAAGGACCTGCACTTCTACAGCGCCTTTCAGACCCAGAGGACTCCCAAGCACTTTACACTAGTGTTCATTCACACACTGATGGTGATGAGCTTCATCTCAGCCACAGCTGCCCTGGGCAGGGGCACGCTTACGGGCTCTGAGGGAGGTCACAACAGGAGCAAGACACGCGTGTCCTCCCCCTCCTATAAGCTAGATGATGTTCTGGTCTCCAGTAGTTGTGTAACTCTGCATCAGAACATCTCACGCCTCAGCGACATCGTTCTCCTCCCACTGTCACACAAACTCAGAGATTCCATCAGCGGCTGGAGATGCAGCTCAGAGGACGGAGAGCTGGAGAGAAGTCAGAGTTCCTCCGATCCTCCAGGTTCATCAGCTGACATGTACTCTCAGTACCGGGACACGGCACGGGGACGCCGGCCCGACTACCGGAGGTACACGGTGAGGAGCAGCTCTGCTTTATCATGAAATGTCCTTTTAGAGTTTAAAATTAAATATATGTGTTTAGTCAAATGATCCGTTTTTCTTGTATTTGTTTTATTTGTTATTATCATTAATCTAAACCCTCAATATTTTTATGTCAGCAACAAAAAAAGCATCTCCTTTGTATTTTCTTTACTGAAGCAAAAAGATTATATTTGAACGTATAATAATAATAATAATAATAATAATTCTCCATATTTTTTCATTTATTCTTGTTTTGTTAGTTGAGTAGTTTATTTGCAGGAAATTTGTTTATTTTTTCATCTTGAACTTAAGATGTTTTATTTAATTATTTTATTGTATATTTTTGTTTATGAATTAAATTGAGAAAATCTTGAGTAATTAACCGATAAAAAAAGCAAAAGAAAGATTCTGACCTACCGCAGGATGTGGAGTAACAATTCATTATATTGATTCTTATCGAATCTGAGACTGAAACACGTAAACTAAACCTTTTGATGCAGGATTAAGATTCAGCTCAACATCTGAACGAGTCAGTAGTTCGTCCTTCACAAGGCCAGGTCAGGAGATTTGACCAGATTCCCACAAGTCTATCGGAGGGAAATGGTCCTGCGTAGCGTCACGAAGCACACGTGTAACGTCAACGATAGCGTGATGCTGGCTGGGATGTTCTTGTGTCCAGATTCAGCTTCAGCAGCTAAAATGTTCCTATTCCTGTTGTGGGGCTTGGTTCTTGACCGGTCCTGAATTGTTCCTGATCCAGTTGGACTCAGACCAGAGACATTCATCACTTTTCTGTCTACAGGTGGTGGAGGGGGCCACGCCTCTTCCTCTGGGCTCCACCTGTCACAGGAAGCGTCTTCGTTCTGCAGAAGATGAGGAAGAGGAGGCTCAGAAGAGGCCGAACCCTGAAGGCTCGCTGTCAGCAGGGGAACTGAGTCGTTATGGAAACCCGGAGGAGCAGGATGAAGAAGGGGAGGAGCTTCAGAGTCTGTGTCGGCGCTGCCATGTCATGGCGTCTCAGCTGACTGAACAAGTCGCCACTCTGACCGACGCCACGGCGATGAAGGTCAGGAACAGCAGGTCACTCAGGTTCCTTCAGCAGGGAAAGAGTCCAGGGTCCGGAGGATGAGGAACCATCTGATAAACATCAGATGGTTTCATCCGATCAGGTTGGAGTGAGCTGCTTTGAGGCGGGATCAACGACACGAGTCAACAAATAAAGTAGAAAAGAAAATTTCAATCTAGATCGTCTGAATTCATCAGAATGAGAACAAATTAGCATTGTGGCTTGTTTACATCACATCTGTTTGTTGTTGTTGTTTTTTTTTTTTTTTACCAAATGCCCCAATAATGAGGAGGTAGCTGACCAAGTGCAGTGCTCCATTTTCACTTCACTACATCTTTTTATGAATTCTTTAGTCCGGAGCTGAAACAGTCAGACATATTCAATAATAAAAATAATAAACACATAATAAATAAATAAAAGACGGGAAAAAAACAGTGAAAACATTTTGGGTAAGAAAGAGCAAAATGTCTAGAGAGACCAAAGCTGCAGGACCGTTTGCTGAAATATAAAAACTAAAAACAGGATTATTAAAATACTTAAGATTGGATTCAAATGTTTACCGTTGAAACAGAATAGAAGCATCTGCGTGTTTATTAGATAAACACCAGAACACACATGCTGCTCTTTTCTTTCTGTCTTTATTTAGTAGATCTGGTGTCTTTCTGCCTCCCGGAGTCTGAAAATTCCTCAGACTCATTGCTTTCTACTCGTTTGGCTCCGAGTTCGTTTGTCAGGTTGTTGAAACATCAGAGCTGCTGAAGTCTCTGCTGAGGGCGAGCGAGCTTCTCTTTGCTTCATATCTCTCTCACTCGTCCCTGTGCCAGAGTGACTTCACTGCTCTCTCTCTCTATTGTTCTAATGCTGTATCACCCTCTGAGCTGTTCGTGCGCGTGTGCGTGTGTGTGTGTGTGTGTGTGTGTGTGTGTGTGTGTGTGTGTGTTACTGAATCATGTCCAGTTTCCTGGTTTGGATGTAAATTTGAAGCTTTCATCTTAAAACGAACAGAAGTTTCTCCCCATAATTTGGGATATTTTTGACATTTTTCATATAAAATCAGGCAGATGAAAGAAAAAAACTAAATTAAACATTCGAAATAAAAGCTCAGAATCCAAACATGAAGCAAATGTTTAAAAGTCCTGATTGGACTGAAGAAGACCAACAGAATCCTTTGTGAATGACAGAAACAGCAGAGAGCAGCAGGCTAACAGCTGAACAGAGTTTATCGCTCTCACCTGCAGCAGGTGAGTTCAGGTCACACGAGCTGGAATTTTTTGTTTGTTCGGGAATCATCTGCATGATTAAAATGAACAAAATTTCTTTTGACCTTTCACTTCCCTTTTTCCATTAACTCTCACCTGCTTGTTAACACTGACTCCTCTCTAAGCCCCGCCCAGCCCAAGCTGCAGCCAATCAGCTGCCACGTTGTTGCAGTACCTCTGATTTCCACCAGGTGCTGCTGTGATCTCACTACATGGAGTTTACAGGTAGAGGAGCAGAAAAGACCCGCTGTAGTCTCTGATCATGTAGAAGGAAGTGAAGTCCCGCTGCAGTAAAAGCCATCCTGGTCAGCAGGAACTGCTTGAGAGCGGTTCTCGTACTACAGGACACATTTTAGCTAAAGAAGGCTTTCTTCTATAGAGCCAAAAATGTTAGCATTGTGTCAATGTCCCAATATTTATGGACCTGACTGTAGGTCCTGCCGCTCCATGCAGTTCCAGACCAAATCCCTGAGGCGGAGCCTCCTCTGGTCCCAGTCTGGCTCTTTGTTCCTCCTGTTGGTTGTTTCTGTGCCATCAGCGGATCGTCATCACCTTTAGAGAAGGTGTGCTGCTGTTTGTGTCGCCATCTTGATCTGATACATGAACATCAGAGAAAGGTCAAAGGTCAAAGGCTCTAAGCTTCATTATAAAGGATCTCAGAGCTTCTCCACTGTGAAGCTCATAAGAGTCCTACTTCACCAAGTCTGACATCAGAGGGTCTCAGTAAAAATTTAAATGTTTGGATCTGAATTAATCTGAAACTCGGAGCTGAAACACAAAATAAAACCAACAGAAGTCCTGATTGGACCAAGCTCTCCTGAGTCTCTGCTCTGGACTTCCTGCTTCTGTCATGGATGATCAAGCGACGAGCTGCAGCGTTCAGAGCCTCTGGTCCTCCACACCTCCTCCCTGGTCTCCTCTCTCCTCACTGTCCCATGACCTGCTTAACCCCCTCCTCGCTCTGCCAGCACACATCACCTTCATCAGGACCACCGAGCAGCTCTGGGAGGACGAACTCCGAGCTGGGAGTCAGACCTCGCTACGCTAATGAGCATCAGAGTCCAGTGTGAAACAGAACCGAACCCGGAGGGGCTGAACGGTGGGTCCGACACCACAGAGGACATCGTGGGATTAAATCAGAGATTAATTACTGAGATCCATTTACCGATCATTCACTTGGTTATCCGATCAGAGAGAAAAACAGTCTTAATCATGCCGGAATGCCCTCCCCATCTCCATCACCAGCTATCATGTCTCTGTCTTCAAGTCCAGACTGAAGACCCTGGCTGTGACCACCTTCTGTGCTCGTTTAGACCGTCTAGATTCAGGTTTTTAGGCTCTTTCTACTATTTATCATGTGTTTTGATTGCTGCTTTTACCAACTGTTTTATTTGTATCTTTATTCTCTGTCCCATGTTGGGAGGCGCCTCGGCCAGCTCCTACGCTGCTCTTAAACGCACCGTAGAAATAAGCTGGTGTGGTGCAAAAGAATCAAATCTGATCTCAATCCTGCGTCTCCATCTGGTCTCAGCCACTCAGCCTGGTGCTGGCTCCCACTTGACTTGTTTTTGTTATTTGTGGGTTTTGCAGCATCAGTAGTCACATTTGATCCTTTTTAGTTCTCTTGGAGCCAAACATTGGACTGTTGGGACCTCCTCCTCCTCCTCCTCTTCCTCCAACATTCCAGGTTCAGCTTTTCCAGGAACGGCTGAACCAGCACATGAAGGACGTTTTCCACCCAAAGGGATGAAAGCTGCCGTGTGTTTTAGTTTTTCTCTGCAGGGAAACAGGATTCCTTCCATCCTTCTCCTTCCGTTTCCCGGTCTGAATCCAGGCTTCCTGTTTATTTCTGATCTTCTGTCTTCTTCACATAAACAATCTGAGAACATTTGAATAATTGAAGTTATGAAGATGTTAAAAATAGAGAGAAGTTCAGGAGTTCTGCAGCTTCTCAGGTGTGAAATCTTTGTTTCTGTTCAGGTTTCATATTAAATGCATCATGAATCCATCCATCTCCGTCCGTCGTAGCTGCTCTGAATGGTTGTGATGTTTCACAAATCCTCTGAAGATAACAGAGTTGTTCCTCCTGATGGAGACAAATGTCATCATCGCCATAAGGATCCATTTCCTTGCTTCAGTCCTTCAGATTAAAGTCAGAATCACCTCGTTCTGCTGCTGCTGGGGATTAATGAGATGATTAAAGCTGAGGAAGGCCAGTTCAGCGTCTTCAACGCGCTTTAAAGAGTCCTTAACGTGGAAAACTCCTTCCTACGGAATTCCTGGCTGATGAGGGCGGCCAGAGAAAAATCAATTTTTAGTTCAGCAGAATGAAAACGACTATCTGCTCCGGTCGGGTGTCATCAGAACATCAGGAGTCTCAAACCTCATTTTACTAAAAGCTGCAGGATTTCTCCCCCGACTGTTTTCGTTCTGATCCAGTTTGGGATCAGTCCCATCAAACAGACACTGATGCATGCTGGGAGATGAGTTTGTTTTTGGACCAGAGCTGATGCTGTCTCGTTTTCGTCCTGCTGAGCGCGACGGAACCTGAAGCTGCAGGATTCTTCCCGAGTGTCTCTGCTGACTCCTCCCGTCGGTCCGCCAGGGCTCTGATGTCAGCTGACATGGATTCAGCTCAGAGAACCTCGGAAGTCGTGAGGAGGAACAACCTGAAAGGTTTCCGGTTTTGTCTCACAAACAAGAATCTGGACATTCTCACATCAGCGTTGTTCTCGTGCTGCTGCAGGAATCTGAAACAGTTTAGAGAAACAAAACGAAGCATTCGTCTGCGGAGTCTGGAACCAAAACGTGAGACGGCTTTAGGACGAATATGAGACCAAAGTGCTGAAAATAAAAGCACAAACAAGAGTTCCAAAAACAACTCTAGCACTAATCATTAAAATGTGTCCTCTGGGATCGTTTAGCTCTCCTGGGATGACGAAGCAATGATGACAAATTAAACGTTTCTATTTTCAGCCACGGCTTCTTCTCCTTTCTAAAATCTTTGATTTTATTTGATAAATCATTTAATTGTCTGTCCATTTTTGTCATTTTTATTTTAGGGAAAATGTTTATTAAATTTATGTTTCAAGATCGAAATATTAAAATCTCTTTTTTACATCTGTGAGGTTCTGCAGCTCGTCTGAAACAGAGGAAACAAAAGCGTCGACCCTCATGAACACGAAACGAGGCTCATCATTTATCACTTTGTTATTAATCATGAATATCGGTTTATTATTGGTTAATAAAGTTATTAAATCAGTTATTAGGTCATTTAGTCTGACTCCTCAGTGACATAAAACAAGAACATCTCACAGACCTCCATCCGGTGGTCAGATGATTCACTACTTGTCTGTAGAAGTGGGAGATGGAGGCGGGACAGGAAGTGATGTCAGAGATGCTTCAGGGTCACAGCTGTCTGATGAGGGTTAAAGGAGGAGCAGAAGGCTGGTCTGGAGCCAGTGGTGTTGGAGCTTCAGGACCAAACAGAAGCAGAAGCTGCAGGTAAGGAGAAGTTTTCCAGGTGAGGGAGGACAGGAAGTAGGTGGCGGTTGTAGGAGCATCCATCAGGAAAACACCTGGAAAGTTCTGGATCAGTCCCTTAGAGTTAATTTTACCTGGAAAAGAACTGTTTGTGTTTTTAGTTTTTGTAGCTGAACTTAAACTTGCCTGGAGAGGTCAAAGGTCAGACAGCAGGGCTGAGTGTTTCTGAGTCATCAGAGGTTGCTTTAGTGGACCATTTGTGTGCGTCGGAGACTTCTGATCCATTCACACGAGTTTGCTGTGAAACGTTAAATTTTTGTGTTTCAATCCAGGCGCGCCCATCAGGGGGACCTTCTAGCTCCGTGTGTTTGTGAGATACGGAGAATAAAACGTGCTAAGGTTAAAGGTCAATGCTGGTCTTAACTCTTTCATCCTGGTGGTTTATTTCAGGACGAGAACGTTTGGATCAAGATGATCCAGATTCTGTTTCATCTAAGTGAAGTTCTTATGGGGCGACGGTGGCACAGGAGTTAAGTGCTCGCCCCGTAATCGGAAGGTTGCTGGTTCGAGTCCCGCTCAGTCTGTCGCTGTCGTTGTGTCCTTGGGCAAGACACTTAACCCACGTTGCCTGCTGGTGGTGGTCGGAGGGACCGGTGGCGCCTGTGCTCGGCAGCCTCGCCTCTGTCAGTGCGCCCCAGGGCAGCTGTGGCTACATTGTAGCTCATCCCCACCAGTGTGTGAATGTGTGTGTGAATGGGTGAATGACTGATTGTGTTGTAAAGCGCCTTGGGGGGTTCTAGGACTCTAGAAGGCGCTATATCAAATACAGGCCATTTACCATTTATGTTTCCTGATGTGTAAAACTTGACCTGGACGACCTAAATCGATCTTCTAACATCAGAACGCTTCATCCAGCTGCAGAAATGTTAATTAAATGCAGCTCTGATGAAACGGGACAACGTTCCTGCAGATCCGTTCATCAGGTTTCTGTTCCAGATAGGAAACATTCCCATGGAGGAAGGAAAGGAACGCTGATGTAGGCGACTGTTGGTGGAGCCGTGATGGCAGCCTGATGCTCGGGGGGGTCGCCATCTGCTAGGCTGTAAACTTATTTCACTTTGACACCCGTCCTGACCTCCGCTGAGGAGCTGTGACCTCAGCAGGAGGTCAGAGCCTGACGCGCAGACGCTCAGCTGTAAATCAGCAGAGCCTCTTCAGACGCTGACGGGTTTACGTCCTGCTGCAGCTGCAGGAGGAGCAGCTGGCTGCTGATGGATGGCTGGCAGCCGCGGAACATCATGCTGAGGAGGAGTTTCTGTTGTGAAGTAAACACCCAGCAGTTGTTGCTCCAGAACCAGTCTGAATGTTCGTTTATTCATTTGTTCACACCAGATTTCATCTTTTAAACTCAAATACATTCAAATAGATCTTTTTCACATCAGGAGTTTTTGCAGGTTTTACTTCCTAAAAGTTTCCTTCACGAAATCAATCTGACTTCCTGTAGGCAGCATCTCTGTGTTCTGACTCTGGAGCCGACCCACTTGGTTCCGTCTCTGCTAAAAGTTGTTCTGCAGACTGAAGCAACTCTGTTGGTTTCCACCTTCAGGTTTGATTCTGGATCATCTGGTCCTAATCAGATGTTGCACTTGTTTTCCTCCTGCAGAGAAATAAAAACAAACATAAAGCTGCAAAAAACACACTTTTTACATGATACACATATAATATCATATAATATCATATATTATATGTATATCTTATATGATATTATATGATATACATATAATATCATATATTATATGTATATCTTATATGATATTATATGATATACATATAATATCATATGTTATATGATATTATATGTATATCACATAATATCATATAATATATGTATATCATATATGATATTATATGTATATTTTTTAATATATGATATACATGTAATATATTATATATGATATACATATAATATCATATATTATATGACATTATATGTATATCATATATTATATGATATTATATGTATATCATATATTATATGATATTATATGTATAGCATATATTAAATGACATTATATGTATGTCATATATTATATGATATTATATGTATATGTAAAGGATGGGTCATTTACATCTTACTTATGAACCATAAAAAGTGAGATTCCATAGAAATATGAAATATCAATCTGATGGATCTTTGAATATTTTAACCAGAAGATCAGAACTTTTTATTGCAGGGATTACTTGACACTTCGTATTAACTCCAAGGAAAGAGAGAGTGTCAGGTTTAAAATTGTTAAGAAATTTATTTCTACACAATTTAAACAAGACTAACTTTAACACTCTGTGTACTGATGGAACTAAGGTGGAGTGAGACGTGACATGAATGATGATGATGGTGGGTGTGTGGAAGTTTATTATCAGAACCAGCGGGTCCGGAGAAGCAGTTAGTTCTGAGTGGGAGTGAATGTTTCGCTGTAAACTTTAGTAGGAGATTTATAACACACATGAAACACCATCTGTTGGTCTACGTACCCCAGGGGAAGCCTCCGTTAGATCCAGAATGTCGAGTTCCTCAAGGATCCTCCTTGGTACCGAAGCCGGTAGAAAAGCAGCGGTGCTGACCAAACTAGTCTTGGAATGCTTCCAGGTCACGACAGGTTATCACTGGCGTCTCCGAGACCCTGAAGGGGTTGTGAGGTTCAGCTTTTATTCTGAAGGAACCGTTGCGGTCAGGTGTAACTTACAACAGATTTTATCCAGCTTGTCGAGGTTCTTTTTGGCTGAAGAGGAAGTCCGGATGGCCTGTCCGAGACTTCTCTAGAACGCTTTGAACTAAAGAAAAGGTGGCGTGGGATAGTTTTTATAATTGTCATATTTTGGTTTACTGGTGAATCAGAATTTGACATGCAAAAGAGGGTTTATACAAACACCACAGGAAAACACGCCTCGCACCAGAAATGAAGGTTCTGATTGGATCAGACAAAAGGAAATGTGTCATGTGGCTTTAGCATTACGTGTCCTCAGTGTCTGGTGCAAATGCCCAGGATTATAATTACTTGTAAAATACTACTGATCACAGGATTATAATATCAAGTAATAACATTGTCATTTCATAGATTGATTGAACATTGGGCTCACATTATTATTGGTAATTAACAAAGTTGTTGATTATGTATTCATCAAAAGAGTGTTCTTCGTCTTCGTGTTGAGTTGTAACAACGGTGAAGCAGTTCAAATGACCAGAGTGCATGAAAGACCTTGGCCACTATCTCATGTAGATTAGCCTGTCAGAGACTTTATGTCTCTGCTCGAGCAGACACAGCAGATCTTTAGGTCAAAAACAGGACATTCATGATGCTACAAATATCATATAATATCATATATTATATGATATCATTTGTATATCATATTTTATATGATATACATATATTATGTGATATACATATATTATATAATATCATATAATATATGTATATCATATATTATATGCATATTATATAGTATATGATATACATATATTATATAATATCATACAATATATTATATATATATGGCAACCCCCAAACCCGCTGGTGGACACCGGCGGTTAGGGATGCTGTCAAGCTGAAGAAAGAGTCCTATCAGGTCTTTTTGGCCTGTGGGACTCCAGAGGCAGCTGACGGGTACCAGCAGTCCAAGCGGAACACGGCTCGGGTGGTCGCCAAGGCAAAAACCCGGGCATGATAAGTGATAAATGATAAATAACCCGCACGTGTACAGCGCCTCTCAGAGCAAGGACTTTAAAGCGCTTTACACTACAGTGTATCATTCATCCATTCACACACATATTCACACACTGATGGTAGGAGCTCGGTGAGACCATGGAGCAAGACTTCCGTACGGCTTCGAGGAGATTCTAGTCCACCATCCAGCACCTCAGGGGGGAGAGCAGTGCACTACCAACACTATCTATAGTGGGGACGGTGTGCTGCTGACCTCTACTCAGGACGTTGTGGATCGGTGGGCAGAATACTTCGAAGACCTCCTTAATCCCACTGACACGTCTTCCAGTGAGAAAGCAGAGTCTGGGGACTTTGGGTTGGCCTCTCAAATCTCTGGTGCTGAGGTCACTGAGATGGTTAAAAAGCTCCTCTGTGGCAAGGCTCCAGGGGTGGATGAGATCCGCCCGCAGTTCCTTAAGGCTCTGGATGTTGTGGGGCTGTGTTGGCTGACGCGGCTCTGCAATATCGCGTGGACATCGGGGGCAGTCCCACTGGACTAGAACACCGGAGTGGTGGTTCCCTTATCTAAAAAGGGGGACCACAGGGTGTGTTCCAACTACAGGGGGATCGCACTCCTGAGCCTTCCTGGTTAGGTCTATTCAGGGTTTCTGGAGAGGAGGGTCCGTCAGATTGTTGAACCTCAGATTCAGGAGGAGTAACTGGGTTTTCGTCCTGGCCGTGGAATACTGGACCAGCTCTATACCCTTAGGGGGATACTGGAGGGTGGGTGGGAATTTGCCCAACCAGTCTACATGTATTTTGTGGATTTGGAGAAGACGCTCCACTGCATCCCTTGGGGGAACCTGTGGAGGGTGCTCTGGGAGTATGGGGTACCAGGCCCTCTTACCGGTGTCAGAGCTTGGTCCGCATTGCCGGCAGTAAGTCGGGCTCGTACCCAGTGAGAGTTGGACTCCGCCAATGCTGCCCTTTGTCACCGATTCTGTTCATAACCTTCATGGACAGGATTTCTAGGCGCAGCCAAAGTGTGGAGCGCATCCGTTATGGTGGCCTGAGGATCAGGTCTCTGCTTTTTGCAGATGATGTGGTCCTGTTGGCTTCATCAGAACGTGATCTTCAGCTTTCGCTGAAGCAGTTCGCAGCCGAGTGTGAAGCAGCTGGGATGAGAATCAGCTCCTCTAAATCTGAGACCATGGTCTCGATTCGGAAAAGGGTAGAATGCCTTCTCCGGGTCAGGGATGAGGTCCTGCCCCAAGTGGAGGAGTTTAAGTATCTTGGGATCTTGTTCAGGAGTGAGGGAAAACTGGAGCGTGAGATCGATAGGCGGATTGGTGCTGCATCTGCAGTGATGCAGGCGTTGTACCGGTCTGTCGTGGTGAAGAGAGAGCTGAGTCAGAAGGCGAAGCTCTCGATTTACCGGCCGATCTACGTTCCTACCCTCACCTATGGTCATGAGCTTTGGGTAAAGACTGAAAGAACGAGATTGCGGATACAAGCGGCCATGAGTTTTCTCCGAAGAGTGGCTGGGCTCTCCCTTAGAGATAGGGTGAGAAGCTCAGCCATTCGGGAGGGGCTCAGAGTAGACCCGCTGCTCCTCCACATCGAGAGGAGCCAGTTGAGGAGACTCAGGCATCTGGTCAGGATGCCTCCTGGACGCCTCCCTGGTGAGGTTTTCCGGGCACGTCCAACCAGGACACGGTGGAGGGCCTATGTCTTTCACCTGGCCAGGGAACGCCTTGGGATTCCCCGGAGGAGCTGGCCCAAGTGGCTGGGGAGAGGGAAGTTTGGGCCTCTCGCCTTAGGCTACTGCCCCCGCAACCCGATTCTGGATAAATGGATGGATGGATATTATATGTATATCATATATTATAAGATATATATATATATATATATATATATATATATATGTATGTATGTATATGATATATATATATATATATATATAATATCATATATTACATGACACCAACTGAGGATTTTAGTAAAGCCTGCTGGCAAGTCCCTGCAGACGGGGAAAAACTTTTTGGTGAAGCTGAGGTCTGATCATTTCAGACATTTTGGAGACTTCCGCTGGAACATTGATTACAAGTGCAGCTCAGTCAGATCTGGTTCAGGTCTGGGATCAGCTCTGGGATCAGAACTGGGATCAGATCGGGGATCAGGTCTGGGATCAGAACTTCGATCAGGTCTGGGATCAGATCTGGGATCAGTTCTGGGATCAGATCTGCGATCAGAACCGGTATCAGATCTGGGATCAGGTCTGGGATCAGACCAACGATCAAGTCTGGGGTCAGAACTGGGATCAGATCTGGGATCAGTTCTGGGATCAGATCTGGGCTGAGATCTGGGATCAGGTCTGGGATCAGAACTGGGATCAGGTCTAGGATCAGATCTGTGATCAGGTCTGGGATCAGATCTGGGATCAGGTCTGGGATCAGGTCTGGAATTAGGTCTGGGATCAGATCTGGGATCAGGTCTAGGATCAGAACTGGGATCAGATCTGGGACCAGGTCTGGGATCAGGTCTGGAATTAGGTCTGGGATCAGATCTGGGATCAGGTCTAGGATCAGAACTGGGACCAGATCTGGGATCAGGTCTGATCCCAGATCTGGTCCAGTTGTTTCAGACCCTAACAGAAAAAAAAACGTCTGATGAGTAAGTAACACTGATGGACGTCTCTCGTCTCGGGAACAATGAGGAAACTGAGGGAGAACCAGTTAAACCAGTTAAAAAAGAATCATCTTGGATCTGATTTCCTCTCCACTCAGAATCACCAGTTTCATCAGAAAACTACAAATATGTCTGAAATCTATTAAAACCCTCTACCCCCTCCACAGGACCCAGCCTACGCTGCCTTCCTCTTTGATAAGCTCCATCGACTCCAGCAGCCCCGTCATGGCCGACGTGGTTCTATTGATGCTCGCTGTGACATCTGTGGCGCCGACTTCCAGCAGCTGAGACGTGTCACTCTACGTCGGGCTCTGAGCTTCAGCTGGGACATGACGCCTCGCCCCGCCACACCCAGCTGTGTCCTCACCAACCCCACCTGTGTTCCCCAGGCCTCAGGGAGCAGCTGGGGGGTCGAGGAGCTGCCGGTGAAGCACCAGAGGCATGAACAGGAGCCGCAGCAGCAGCAAGGGGGCGGGGCTTCATGGAGATGGGGTGGAGTACAGAGCACTTACCTTGGAGGGGGTGGAGCCAAAGGTCTAGCCATAGTCACGCCCCTGAATGCACACACCTACCTGGAGGGGGTGTGGCGAGTGTCGTGCTGCAGACCTGAACTTCAGCGGATTACGGTAAGCATGGAGGGACACACTTATTATCTAAGCTGTCCTGAGCTGCTTCTGGGTGAACATGTTCTCCACCTGTAACACAGACCCCACCCCCCTCCACCGGCAGACCCATTCTGGTTCTGCTGCAGCGAGCCGGAAGGCTGTCTGCTGTGAGATAACCAGACGTCCAAGTCGGCTCTTTAATGATTTTTGTCTTTTACGTCAGAATCGGCAGCAGCACAGCGGCTCTGATGGTTCCGTTGCTTATTTTCCTCCAGCTTCAAACCGAACACAAACAACAGTCAATCATCCTCTCCTGATTCCTGCTTCAGACGCTCTCACCTCCTTATCTCGGCCTTTCAGAGCGCGGCTCTGGACGATATACAGGTTTTCTCTCAACCTGCGGAGAGCAGAAAGTGAAACCGGAACGGGAACAGGTGGCACTAAGCTGATTACTGTAGCTGCAGCCAAGAGGGAGATCACATGACCTGAGCTGTGGCAACCAGATCCAAACCAGGATGATCCGCGTTAATCTGAGGAGTTTATCCTAAACAGCTAATAAAATATGCTTTGATTTTATTGAATCTATCTGTAGTTCATCTTAAATCACATGTTTTTATGAGGTCTTCCTAAATCCAAGCAGCAGATAGGAGCTCAAGTGCCTGGAGGTTTAATTAAAATCCAAACATTCCTTAAAGGAATGCTGGTTTTCCTGCAGGAGTTTAATCCAAGATCATCTGATGTGAGAAAAGATCGTTTTTGTGGTCAGGGTCA
The DNA here is from genome assembly GCF_043380555.1 of Nothobranchius furzeri. Lineage (NCBI taxonomy): Eukaryota > Metazoa > Chordata > Actinopteri > Cyprinodontiformes > Nothobranchiidae > Nothobranchius > Nothobranchius furzeri. Next base: position 15,757,771 of record NC_091742.1, read on the forward strand.
GGGTTAGGATTAGGGTACAGGTCAGGTACAGGGTCAGGGTTAGGGTAAAGGTCAGGGTCAGGGTCAAAAGGAGGAGAAATGACCTAAAATTATTTTAACCCAAATTTAATCCAAAAATCTAATTCAAGCCAAAAGAACTGAAGCTGTTCTCTTCCTGTTGGGTCCGGTCGGGGCTGATTCAGGACTGATGCTCTGAAACGATCCAAGATGAAAACGTCTAATTTTAGCTTCTTTTTTTGTTTACTTGGGACAATAAACATCAACAACAATAATAAACAGCACATTAATTAATTAATTAATTAATTAATTGATTGATTGGTTGGTTGATTAATTAATTAATTAATTAATTAATTGATTGATTGATTGATTGATTGATTGATTAATTAATTAATACAGAAAGAAAGAAAGAAAGAAAGAAAGACATGGATGAATGAATGAATGAATGAATGAATGAATGACATACTTATTTTCTAAGCTTGCTGTTTGTTTTCTCAGTCACATTAATTCGGTCTCCACTAACCAGAACCGCTGAATGAATCGGACCCGGGAGACCCGGTTCCTGCTGGTGTCTCAGCTCAGGTCAGTGTTGGGTCCTGGCAGCAAGCCCGCCCCGCCGCCGGGTTCTCGCACTAATCCTGTTAGCTGGCCGAGCGTGCCGAGGTCCAACAGCTGAATGATTAATCTGGCTGCTTCCCATTTCCATGGTAACGCTCCATAACCGGGACACCGACATGGGCTCGGAGACCCGGAGAAAGCTGGAAACAATCAGACTTCTCTGGAGGCTTTAGATGTCACCGCCTTGGTTCTGGTTATTCAGCCCAGAATCCGTCTTGTTGGTCCAAACAGGTCATGACTCAGCAGCACCCATATCTCATTAAACAGGAAGTTTAGCTGCTAACGAGCAGGATAACAAGTTCATCAGTTAACGACCTCCTCGTCCAGAACTTCCTGATCCTGCCACTAATGACGCTGACTAACCTCCAGGGGTGGCCATCTTGTCCTCTGGGACCAGAGGCAGCTGCAGGTGGAGGAGAACATCAGCAGATCAGTACTTAGCTGGGTTCCGTTTAACGGTTCTGACACCAAAGCGACCTGTCTGGTTTCTTTTTCTCCATCAGAACCCAACATCTGGTCCAGTTCACGTGACCTCAAGGATCCAGGATGTCCAAGTTAACCCAGCAGCCCAAAGCATCGCCACCCAAACCAGCCAGGTCCAGTCAGCTGCAGCTGCCTTCTTCAGCAGGTCAGTGGGCACTGCGCTGTCCGACCGGTTCTGATCCAGAGCAGAACCTCTGACCCAGAAAAAAACTCCTGAGCCAGACTTTCAGGATTTTTTTTCTCAGCTCAGTGAAAATCAGACAAAAGGACATTTTTCCTTTTCTTCATGTTTTCTTCTCCGATGATGGTGAACAGAAGTGTGTTTTCCCACAGAAACAGGAAGTGTGTGTTTGGTGAATTCTCCATGAGGGAATCAAAGTTTTCCTTCTCTTTAATCCCTTCATCCTGATTCAGATTCAGCTGAGAGAACTCGGCTCTTCTCTTCTCTCGGAGCTGAATCTAATTGGCAGATTTACTATTTTTATCCCGCTGGAGCGCTCGGAGCCGTCAGAGAGCCGGTCTGCAGGGTTCAGGGGGGGTTTGTGCTCCATCTGTCTGCTTATGGACTCGCTGGTGCTGAATACCTGATGCAGGTGTGTGTGTGTGTGTGTGTGTGTGTGTGTGTGTGTGTGTGTGTGTGTGTGTGTGTGTGTGTGTGTGTGTGTGTGTGTGTGTGTGTGTGTGTGTGTGTGTGTGAGTGTGTGAGTGTGTGTCCCAGCCTGACAAACAGCTGGACCTGTGATCTTTTAGCTCTCAGCTGTTTCAGGTGGAGTCGGACGTTCAGAGCAGCAGAACGTTCAGTTCATGTTTTCGTTCAGGTTCTTCTCATGTTGATACAGAAGAACCGAACCACCATTACTGAGCAGAACATGAAGAAGACAAACAAATCAAAGTCGATGGACTGTGGAAGATAAATCCTAATCGCTAACATTTTTGTTCAAATGTCGGTCCTGATGACCTAATAAGTAGGAACAAACAAGATCCCGTTCTGGGCTCAGCCTTCAGGAGGAGCTCAGACTAAAGCCGATGCTCCTCCTCATCCAGAGGATTCTTCCTGATCTTCTCCTTCTAGAGATTTTCCTGGGATGTCCCACTGGGGAGAGACTCTAGGGAAATCCAGAACTTGCTGGAGAGATTATGTTCTATCTGGTTTTGGAAAACCTGGGGTCCTCCAGAGGGAATGGGGTAGAGGGACGTCTGAGCTCCCCTCTTTATTTCTGACATCTCGTGTTGAGTGACAGTAAAACCTGAAATGTAGAAATTCTGAACGGGATGATGAGTTAATCTAATCTTGGGCCATAATCTGCATGACTGCTTCCTCACACGTCTCTGGTGGGACGAGCAGCCATTTCCCAGCATGCACAGGCTTGTAGGTGGCTTTACTCATGGAGGAAAGGGTGGACGAGTATCTAACTTTGTCTGTCTTCTGGAGGGAAGCGTTTATCTTCTGTGTCTCTGAGCTGAACCTGCAGGATTTTATGCTGCAGGAAATATTTAATAAAAACAAACTAAAAGAGATCAGTCAGTAGACAAAGCTCCCCTGTTTGTTATGCAGGACTGTTTGTGACTCCTGCAGCTGCAGCTCAAACACCTGAACCCCTTCAGATGGATCTCAGAGCTCACCTCCGTCTGCAGATTTCCCAGCATGCATCTGTCAGAGCATAGCCAGAGCGAGGATAGACTTTGTGCTTTCATCTGCAGATCTTTGACGGCTCGATTGGCCTGCAGCTCACTCACTCACACACACACACACACACACACACACACACACACACACACACACACACACACACACACACACACACACACACACACACACACACACACACACACACACACACACACACACACACACACACACACACACACACACACACACACACACACCTTAGAATAATTTCATCCTGCAACAAATGTTCTGATTCATTCATTCATTCCCTCTTTGTGCAACCCTCTGAATATTTACCCACATGAATGTAAACCAGGTCAGACTGATGTGTTTCTGATGCTTTCTCTCAGAGTGACACAACGAGCGTCAGTCAGAGCGATCATCACTGATCACAGAAAAAGCGATTCTCCGTCCGACAGCAGCAGTCAGAGCTGCTCTGATTTTAGTCAAACAAGTTTTTATTGGAGATCGCGACCCCCGTTTCAGTTTCTGAAAGATTTCAAGAAAAGTTGCTGCAGTTTTCTGAATCACTGAAGAAAGGATGTGAGTTTGTAGCAGCAGGTTCAGGCAGCGAGTAACGATTTAATAAAAACCTGAGTTGATGTTCAGAGTCTGCTGGGAAAACTGGAACTTTAATCAGTCTTTATGTTGATTTACCTTCACAAGGCGTCAGCAGCTGATGGAGTAAACAGTGGTCCTGGTACACAGCCTTGTGGTACACCGCTTTTGACTGCAATGTAGACAAAGTTAAAGTCCCATTAGTCATCACACAATGGTGAAATTCATCTCTGCATGTGACCCATCTCTGTGGGCAGCAGTGAACTTTAGTGGTGAGCTGCAGCGGTGGCTGCGCTCGGGAACAATTTGGTGGTTTAATCCCCCCAATCCAACCCCTAAAAACAGGACAGAATCAATTTTACAGAACATAAATGTGTTCTTGTCTAAGCCTGTTTGAGTAAATGTCTAGTGAGATTTTAGAACAAATGAGCATAAAAAATACATTCAGGTCTTGAACCGTTGGTGGTAGATGAACATCACAGAAGATCCAGGCTTTTCTTTTGTCTGTTAGCTGCCATCATTAAACATCATCTTTATTAAACATTGTTTTAAATGGACCTAAACAGCTGCTTTAACATGCACCAAACTCTGTTTTAGCTTATTTAGTTGCAGAATAACTGAAAAGTATAAAAGTTTACAGAGAGTTTCTGTATCGCTGCATCGAGGTAAAAGCTAAAGTTCAAAGCTGTTGAAGTAGTTCTTACTCTTGCATGACGTCCTGAGTAGCCTCTGTTCAGAAAAACAGCTTACATCTTCTAGGATTTATATGCTAACGGCTAGTTCGAGTTCAGTTGTACCACAGATGCGAGTTATCCAAAACTTATTTTATAAATGTTTACTGTATTTTCCGGACTATAAGCCGCTACTTTTTTCCCACGCTTTGAACCATGCAGCTTATAATGAGGTGCGGCTTTACCGAAGATTTTCCTTCACCTGCAGGGGGCGCTCTAGCAGAAAGTGAAACTGGTGGAAGTCAAAAGTGGAAATCGAAGAAAGTACTCATTTTAATTTAGCACATGCAAGCAGCCGGCACCACGAAGACATTTTTTCAAATCCATACCCCCTCATCATGGTAACTACATGTATGAGTTCATATGATGCAGCATTTAAGTTGAAGGCCATCGATCTGGCAGTAAAGGAGGGAAACAGTGCTGCCGCACGTGAGCTTCGCATGAATGAATCCATGGTTCGGCGCTGGAGACGGCAGCGGGAAGAACTCATTCAAGCCAGCTTCACCGGGGATGATGACAGCAACACGGACAGCGACACTGACATCGCCACAGAAAAGGTATGTGACGAAGCTCTTCTGAGGCTGTTTAACTCCGACACTGAAGAAGAGGACTTTAATGGCTTTAGTGCACAAGAGGAAGATGAGAGCGAATGACTGTTTCTGGTAGGCAAGTGTGATTTATTTACTAACCAGGCATGTTTTGTGTGCAGTTTCTAATCATCCAGGGCTTATCAATGCTGTGGCAGTGCTGTTCTTTTCTTCTAAACATGCAAATGACCGGTAATAACGTGTCAGCTCTGTTTTTATTTTATAACCATCCAGAAATATGAATGCTATCAGTGCTGTTTTCTTTTCTAAACTTGAAGGCACGTTCACCCGTGTTTAAAATTCATTTTGTTGAATTAAAACAACAACGAAAAACCTCCGTGTAGCGTCTTTCTGTCTAATTATCTTACGTTACGGCCGTACACGCGCTGTGCGCTGGAGACCTGTATGTGGCTGCTGCACCGCGGCTTGTATTTGAGTGCGGCGTGTGTGTGTAGAAAACCTTATTTTTTTTGTTGGTGCAGCTCTATAGTCCAGAAATTATGGTACATTAGTTTTAGTTCAGCAGGCCTTCAAGCCAGACTCAACCCTCTAAGGCTCTAGGCCAGGGCTGTTGAATCCCAGGCCTGGAGCGCCGGTATCCAGCACGTTTTAGTTTGAATTCTGCTTCAGCACAGCTGATTTCAGTCAGCAGGTGATTAACAGGCTTCTGCAGAGCCTGATGAGCTGCTGCAGGTGATTCAACCACTGAATCAAGAGTGTTGGAGCAGAGAAACGACTAAAACATGCTGGATACTGGCCCTCCAGACCTGGAATTGAATAACCCTGCTCTAGAATCTTCTCAGCTGTAAACGCCGACACCATCAGGTCATGAATGGGATTACAACACTCCTGCTTTTAGTCTACATTCATATGCGAAGGTTCCCATAGGTCCCCGAGGAACTCAACGTTTGAATTAAATCTAAAGTTTCTTGTATTTTTTATTATTTATCTTTAACTTGGAATGATTTCCCAAACAGGGAACGCAGCAAGGAGAGAGTTGGAGGCATTCTATAAAAAGACTTGAGCTTCCTTTTCCATTGAAATATAGATTTTGACCTCTTTCTCACAGCATAGTCACACAGAGAATCAATTATTTTGCAGGCAGCATGAAGCCCAGGACTTATTATGCGCTGCAGCAGCTCTGAATACAAACAAGCGTGAGTTTCATTAGGACAGACACGTGGAGGCTGTGGTTGTTGGTGGAGGTTTGTAAAAACCCTCGTGGAGTCGGTCTGCAGTCAGTCGGAGCAGAATTCAAACGGTTTCCTCTCACAAACCAACAGGATGTGTAATTGTTGCTGAAACAGTCCACTGATCTGCTCTAATTTCTGCAGTCGGCTGCTGGAGAAATAAATGAAAGAGATGGACGAGGGAACAGAGCTCTGCAGGTTCCTGTCCCGGAGTCTCCGAGGAGGTGGTCTCATTCTGGGTCTGAAGATGAACCCAGATGACGGATTACTCATCAGGAAGGTGGTGATGACAAGCTGGACCATCATCAGATGCTGATCAACCTGATGTATTTGTAGACAGACACGTTTCCATGGAGACGACCAATGTCTTCTGTGTGTCCTCTGAATTTTGGACAACTTCTCTCTACGATGTCTCTTGTGAGGTCAGCTTCATGCGGAGACATTTGTCTTTGTTATGTGTATTAGTTTTAACTTAAACCTCAGGAAAAAAACATTCTTAAACCTCAGGAGGAAACATCATTACACCTCAGGAGGAAACATCCTTAAACCTCAGGAGGAAACATCCTTAAACCTCAGGAGGAAACATCTTTACACCTCAGGAGGAAACATCTTTACACCACAGGAGGAAACATCCTTAAATCTCAGGAGGAAACATCCTTACACCTCAGGAGGAAACATCCTTACACCTCAGGAGGAAACATCCTTACACCTCAGGAGGAAACATCCTTACACCTCAGGAGGAAACATCCTTACACCTCAGGAGGAAACATCCTTACACCTCAGGAGGAAACATCCTTACACCTCAGGAGGAAACATCCTTAAACCTCAGGAGGAAACATCCTTAAACCTCAGGAGGAAACATCTTTAAGTTTCTGGAGAAAACGTCCTTGCACCTCAGGAGGAAATGTCCTTACACCTCAGGAGGAAACATCCTTAAACCTCAGGAGGAATCATCCTTACACCTCAGGAGGAAACATCCTTACACCTCAGGAGGAAACATCCTTAAACCTCAGGAGGAAACATCCTTAAACCTCAGGAGGAAACATCCTTAAACCTCAGGAGGAAACATCTTTAAGTTTCTGGAGAAAACGTCCTTACACCTCAGGAGGAAACATCCATACACCTCAGGAGGAAACATCCTTAAACCTCAGGAGGAAACATCCTTAAACCTCAGGAGGAAACATCTTTAAGTTTCTGGAGAAAACGTCCTTACACCTCAGGAGGAAACATCCTTACACCTCAGGAGGAAACATCCTTAAACCTCAGGAGGAAACATCCTTAAACCTCAGGAGGAAACATCTTTAAGTTTCTGGAGAAAACGTCCTTACACCTCAGGAGGAAATGTCCTTACACCTCAGGAGGAAACATCCTTAAACCTCAGGAGGAAACATCCTTACACCTCAGGAGGAAACATCCTTACACCTCAGGAGGAAACATCCTTAAACCTCAGGAGGAAACATCCTTAAACCTCAGGAGGAAACATCCTTAAACCTCAGGAGGAAACATCTTTAAGTTTCTGGAGAAAACATCCTTACACCTCAGGAGGAAACATCCTTACACCTCAGGAGGAAACATCCTTAAACCTCAGGAGGAAACATCCTTAAACCTCAGGAGGAAACATCTTTAAGTTTCTGGAGAAAACGTCCTTACACCTCAGGAGGAAATGTCCTTACACCTCAGGAGGAAACATCCTTAAACCTCAGGAGGAAACATCCTTACACCTCAGGAGGAAACATCCTTACACCTCAGGAGGAAACATCCTTACACCTCAGGAGGAAACATCCTTACACCTCAGGAGGAAACATCCTTAAACCTCAGGAGGAAACATCTTTAAGTTTCTGGAGAAAACGTCCTTACACCTCAGGAGGAAACATCCATACACCTCAGGAGGAAACATCCTTAAACCTCAGGAGGAAACATCCATACACCTCAGGAGGAGAAAACTAAATTGGAGTCTGAGGAGGGTAAAGGGTAAACCACGTTAAAAAGAAAAAACAAAACCAATCAGGTAGATGAAACCCTGACTCAGGACCGGCGGGGGACACTTTGCTGCCATGTCTGAGTCTTTGGGTCTGTACAGAGGTGACCCTCTGAGCTCTGACGCATGTCGCCATCAGACGAGTCGATGATGGTGACTTTGGCTGGTGTGTCTCTGATCATAACAGCTGAAGCTTGTGAAGGACAGAACCTCTGGCACCAGTAGAACCAGTCGCCATTAGACTCCTCCCACTGCTCAGAGGCACAGCTTCCATTCTCCTTGTTTCAGACTCAGCCCTGCTCCTGCTGTGCATCCCGACTGCAGACACCAGCAGGTTTTGTTGCATCACTGCAGGGTCCAGGTGGAAATGTTGGACCACCCAGCGAGCCAATCAGAAGCAGGAGGAGATGGTTTCTGTGTTATTGTGATAAAAGTGGTCTTTAGGGAACGTCTTCCACCTTCATTTGTCCTCCAACTCAGGGTCAGGGTACGTTTTAACTTCTGGTCCACCAAATAGCATCAAAGATCTAAACATCTTCATTTTAGTTTCATAAAAATGGTTAAAAAGCTGAAAGAGTCTAAATGAAACACATTTAAGTCAGATTCTCTGTGTCATTCCGACCTTTACTCAGTTAAACATCAGTGATTCTTCTGAATAAGGCCCAGTCCACATTAGTCCACATTAGTCCCTCTCCAGACCTCCTTCTGCTCCTCCTGGGACATCCTGAGATCAGCTGAGATCCTGGATCTGTATTCCAGTCCTGATCCAGATCTCCTGATCCTGGGCCAGCGTTTGGAGGGAAACTAGAGCTTTGTTTTAGTTCCGTCTCTCCTCCTCCCTCCTGTAACCCAGATGACATGGACCTGATCTACACGTAACCATCATGTTTCTGTGTTTTAGGATGGTCCTGCTGCTCTAACGGATCCCATCCTGGATCTGGAACAACGTTTGTGTTCAACCCGTTCAAACTAAAACGTCTCCACTTTCCTTCTTTTATGCGTTTGTTTGTCGGATCCAGAATAAAAATCCCAAAATGAACTGGAAATTAAATCCAGCTCCTAGGAAGATCCGACTCCCCAAAGTGGGTCTCTGGCTTTTGGCCCAGGCTTTGGATTCCAGAACTCGACCCAACATGAGACCCTCAGAACCAGAGTGATGGACACCAAACAGACGAGTTTCAGTGAAACAATCTGAGCTTCGGCCGAGTTTTAGAAGATTTAGAAAGTTTATGATGGTTTGGGTCAAAACTTTTACAGAACCGTGTCACTAGCAGGTGAAATGGGTCCAGCGTCTCGTACCTGGGAAGATTCAACACCAGGTGCATTGTAGGACACAGGCGAGCCAGCTGGGCTGCTTCAGAGTTCTGCTGGAATCAGAGAACCAGGAAGCAGAACCAGGATGGAACTAAATCACCAGAGTGACATAAAGAGCTGCAACACCTCCAGGTGTTCTTATCGCTCTCAGTGAGAAAACAATAAAGTTATTTTTCAACCCGACAGTAAGTGGAGCTGGTACCAGAGAGGTTCTGGAGATGGTGCTGGATTAAGCAGCTCAGAGTAAAAGACTTTTAATCCACCCAGTTCCTGAGATCATTGTGATTCCTGCAACTCGTTAAACATCAGGAGAACATCTGGAGCGGGTCTGGAGACGCATCAGCTGACATTGATCAGCGCTTTGATTGGATTATTGATTCGGACTGGCCTAGATTTGGGATGATAGAGTCGCACCGACGAGAAATGCTTCAGGGCCTCGTTACGTCGGCGATGATGATGAAGGGTTTCATCCCTCCTCTTCCTCAGATCACCGGTCTGGAGATGATCTGGTTCTGATCTGAATCCTGATCCTGGCTTCAAACATCTTGTAAACAATGACAGATACAAATAACAACAACAACAACAATAATAATAGTTGTGGAGAATAAACAGAAATGTAATTGTTTTTATTTGGTTAAATGAGTGAAATTATTTATTTGTTTGCTAAATTTAAATTTTTAAATTTGATCAAAAAGGTTTTTAATCTCCAACATGAAGCAGCTTTTCTTGTTTTTAGTTTGTTTTCTCTCTCTCTCTCTCTCTCTCTCACACACACACACACACACACACACACACACACACACACACACGTTTGAAGTCCAGTAGTGGGGGTGTCAGTCACCTCATGAAGTATTCATGGTGCGTGTCGAGTGTGTGGACGAGTTGTGAGAGAGTGGGGTTGTTAAAGAGGGAGGGAGGGAAGGTGAGAGACACAGACGGACGTAGAGGAGGAGGAGGAGGAGGAGGAGGAGGAGGAGGAGGAGGAGGGCTGGAGCTTCATCTGTTTCCCAGCAACAACGGCAACGTGAACCCGCTTCATTTCTACCTCTTGTTTCAGTCGTTCCTCCTGCTGCTGCTGCTTTCTTTCATCCCTCTCTCTCTCTCGGAGTGAGGGAGGAGAGGGGGGAGAGGGGGGAGGAGGGGGCGGGCGGGTAAAGCAGCATTGCGATGCAAACTGCAGGAACAGACTGAGGAGCTCCAGGAGAGGAGCAGGAAGGTGGAGGGAAGGAGACGGCAGAGGCACTAATAAGGAAGTGAGGGGGAGAGAAAGGATGGAGTGAGGTGAAGTAAGAGGAGTGAAGGATTGAGGAAAGGTGGAGAGAGAGAGAGAGAGAGAGAGAGAGAGATGTGGACACGGATAAGTGAGAAAGGTCCGACAGAACAAAGGTGAGAGGATCGACGAAGAGTTGGATGGGAAAGGATGGTTGATTAGGAGGAGAAAAGAGTGATCAAAGGAGGAGAGGGAAGAGAAGAAAAGGGAGAAATTCTGGGTTTGCAGGAGGAGGTGTGGAGCAGGAGGAGGTTTCCCTCTGGAGGAACCAAAACTTACCTCAGAGGAGCTCTGCAGAGTTCAGAGGCTGAAGCACAGGAGGCTGTTTGCTGGAAGTTCTTGCTGTTATCCTTGGATCCATCTGGACCAGTTTCATCCGACTCCTCAGACTCGGTTCCTGTTTTTAACTAACTAGAACCAGGTGGACAAATGAGATTATTTTCATCTTCTGATGTTGGTGACTGGATTGAACTTGAATTTCTTGACTCACCTTTCAGATGAACTGAATTTGGAGAAAATGGCAGATCTGTTGGGTCTGATGGATCCGAGGACAGTCCAAGGATTTTCTTCTGGGTCGACCTGAACCAGAGGACTTCTTCTGAGAGATCAACTCAAACAGAACAGGAGGAGGAGCAACAAAGGGGAAAACGACACATCTGGACCAGCCAGATGTTTTCTCCCATTATGAGGCTGAAGGTTGGAACGCCACGGAGGATTATCAACGACTCACTGATGGATGAACTGTTGGTTTTCAATAAACTCTTAGAAAACGTTCCCAAACCATCGACTGGAACACCGACAGCTGGAATCAAAGCTTAAGAAATCTTTGGGAGCAGCAGTGGAATCACAGAAGCATGTGTAGGAATGTTTTATGGAATAAAACGCTCTAAACGTTCTAAAGAAAATCAGATTTGATAGATTCACACACCTAAGACTTTATTTAGTTTCATGTTACATTTTAATGATAAAAGTGTTTAAAAATGAAACATTTGGAACAAAATTTCTTCAGTAAATTGGAGAGTTCCTTTAATCCAG
>NC_091742.1:15771700-15784200 GCF_043380555.1 Nothobranchius furzeri
GGAAAGGTAGGATCGTGGATCCAGCTGGTTGAGGGTTCATAGGAGGTCAGCAGGGTAGGGAAGGGTCACAGGTGAAGGTGTTGGTGGATCAACAGCAGTCTGGTGAGAGCAGCGGGATTAACGAGAATAATCCCTAATCACACACCTCAGCTGCAGGAAGGGCGCCTCCTCATGAACGGAGCTGCTCTGTTTTTGGCTGCTGGTCTGGAAACGTCCCAGAGAGACGATCCCTGGCCTCAAATGGCCTTTAGGGTCATCAAAAATTATGTCCCGAGCTCAGAAACTCTCCATTGTCCAAATAAACATGGTTCCCCCCCCCCCCTCCCACCCCCCCACCCCCACACACACACTGCTCTGTCCAAGAACCACCTGGCCCTAATGTCCTTCACATTTCTGTCCTGCCTTTGTCCTTCTGCCTGTGAATCCCTGTGGTTACCGTGGTAACCGCCTCCTGCGGCAGCACCAACCGCTTGAAGGCTGTTTCGGGTTTTTTTTACTTACTGATGACACATCAGTAGAAACTTGGACAGATTCGAGATCAGCTGTTTCCTGTCGCTGAGCGGTGGGTCGATGATTCGCTGCGACACGTCGCTTAAAAACTGCTGCGCCTCAGATTGTTGTTGGCTTTAAACTTGACCTGCTCAGCGCCACTTCAGCAGCTGAGTGACAGGCCAATGAAAACCCTCCAGGAAGCCACAAGAGACACACAACACAGCAGTGCAGAGCAGGGACACATCCCTGCAGGTCAAAGGTCAGGTCCAATCTGTAGTTTAACCACTACATAAAAGCACCTCTCGCTTCTGTGTCCAGGTACGGGTGATGGTCCGGATCTGCTCGGTCCACAGCGGCGAGTCCTCAGAATCCATGTCCTTCCTGAAGGTGGACAGCAGGAAAAAGCAGCTCACGCTGGTCGAGACGTCGATCGGAGGAACTTTGGCCGCCTCTCAGAGACGATCCTCAGCCTCGGCACCTAAGACCTTCACCTTTGATGCGGTCTTCCCTCAGGACGCCTCACAGGTGAGACCGGGTCTCAGGATCCCCGCCATCCTCCGGATCCAAACCAGGGCCTGTTTAAGAAAAGCTCAGGTTCTGCTGCAGCATCAGGTGGAGGTGAATCTAAGCGTCATTAATTCCCGTCACGCCGGCGGAGTCTGAACTCTTCATCACCTCTGCAGCTGCTCGTGTCTCCTCAGAGGCAGGCGACAGCGCAGAGATCAGTGACAGAGCGTGATGGAGCTATCTGTCAGATGTGAAGCAGCGCAGGAAGTGTCAGCAGCCGCAGATGGATTCATAACAGCAACAACACTTCCTTTAGCTACTGCAGGTAAAATCCAGTCAGAACTGGTTCCAGAGGCAGAAAAGGAGCTCAGGCGTTTGTTAAAGTGAGAAAAGAGATGATGAGTCACTGACCTGAGGTCAGCTCTGGGTTTGTGTTACCACAGGTCACATCAGCTGATATCACGCCCTTGTCAGTTTAAAGAGGCAGATGGTGGTTCAGGTGGGGTCGTGTGGAGCGGGTAGGGTCCACACGACCCCACCTGAACCAGTCAGTATCTCACCTGCAGCAGGCCGAGCGGACCAGGGAGGAATTCCCACCGAGGAGTCGAGCGGATGCCTAATCAGAGCAGGAGCAGTGATGCTTCAAGGTGATTGGTGGATTCAGACGCGATCTCTCCTCTGATAGGCTGAGGTGTGTTCGGGAACGGTGGTGGAGGTGATCCAGTCAGTGGCGAACGGAGCTGATGGCTGCATCTTCTGCTTCGGACACGCTAACCTGGGTAACTACCCGACTCACTTTGTTCACAAAGACGATTAAACATTCACCCTCCTTTCTCTGACTCCGCCCCCTCCAGGTAAGACCTACACCATGATTGGTCGAGACTGCTCGACTCAGAGCTTGGGCGTGGCCCCTACGGCCATCTCATGGCTCTTTAAGGTGATGGAGGAGCGCAGGGAGAAGTCTGGAGCTCGTTTCTCCATCCGGGTGTCGGCGGTGGAGATCTCTGGCCGGGAGGAGACGCTCACTGACCTCCTGGCTGAACTCTCCTCCTCAGCGGGAGGTCACCAGGAGGTGGCGCTGCGGGAGGATCCGGTTTGTGGATCACAGGTAGAGAATATTTCCTTCCTCCTCCCCTCCGTGACCTCCTCCTCACCTCCGGGACTTCATCACTTTCTACAACTGTCCAATTAGTCCTGATCTTCCTCGTTGGTATTCATTGCTTTATCTCCCTGAGCTCCTCTGGCCCGCCGTGCTTTTATCTGAGCTCGTTTAATTTTCCTTTTCTGTCACCACCCTCCCCTCTTTTATCAAACCCCATTCTGTCTCCTTCTGCCTTTTATCTCTCCTGAGCTCCACTTCCAGCCTTCGGCGGCTGGAAGACGGAGACAGTTTGGGTTCTGCGTTCCACATGTGGAGCTTTATCTGAACCTGAGTTCAGGTAAAGTCTAAAGTTCTTCAAAAGTGGATTCATCACAACTTCTTCTGTGAATGATTCCACGTGTTTATTCCACGTCTGTGACAGCTGAGGGAAACAGGAGCGGAGATGGAATCATCATGGGAACTTGAGGTGTCTCAGACATTCCTGTTTACAGCTTTCCGTGTTCCCTTTGGTTCTCTTTCCGTCAGCTCCAGAACCAGACGGAGCTTCGGGTGACCAGCGCCAAGCGGGCCGCGTTTTTCCTGGACGCGGCTCTGGCAGAAAGGAAAAGCACCCGGACGCCTAACGATCAGGAAGCTCGTAGAAACTCCCACTTCCTGTTTACACTTCACCTCTACCAGGAGAGGCCGGACAAGAGCAGCAAGGCAGCAGGTTTGTGTCTGAGGGTTCAAGTCCCGGGGTGGAATAAGTCTCTACCATCAAACATGAAGCCATGTTGAGCTGGAAGCCCCACCCACCCCACCCCTGTTTAACTTCACACAGTCAAGGTGTTTTTTAAATAATTCATTACAGCTGAAGGTTTTAGTTGTTGTTCAGCCCAGTACTACACCGTATGAACCGAGTACTTAAAAAGAAGTACCTGTACTTATCGGCAGGTAGGCTGACGTGACAGGAAGACGAGCACACACACACGGTTTAAATACCTGAGGATGATCAGAGAGACGAGGGAGACACCAGAGGCCGCAGGAGCAGATCCGCACAGGTGTGCTTACCTGTCGTCTCTGGTTATTGTTGAAGCCAGAATCTCACAGAGCTGCTGCTGTTGGAGACATCAAACACAAAAAGACTTCTGCAGGTGGGACAAGTCGTGTTTGAGTCGTGTACGCTCTCGCCGGGTTAGTTAGCAGACCTCACCTGCATCTGGGCTCCTGTTGTTTCTGTTTCCTGTTGCTCTTCATCTTGTGGGACGAAAGGCCTTCTGTTCATCCTCACAGAACAAAAATCTAAAAGTGGAGCAGAAATGATCTATTCAATCAAACTGAGGTGATTTTTTTTTGCAACGTTAAAACAATCTCACAGATTTAGTTGGTTAAGCAGATGAACGGAGTCAAAGTTTGACTTTGAGCGCGTGCAATTTTATTTTATACTGAGAGGCTTCCTGCACCATGTAACCGGACGCCAGCAGGTCCTGAACATGTTGCATCAGGTTCAAACGTGTGGAAACCTTTAAAAGCATAAAAACTGGAGTCGTTTTCCTCCTCAGACACAAACCGTAAACTCTGAATGACCGAGAAAGCTGCAGATGAAAGCTGGACAACTGGGTGTAAGGATGAGTCTCATCAGGACCAAACGGCTCCTGGAATGCTCTCCAGCAGGAATAAATCCCGCAGCTCTCCCTCCGTCTGCTTTCTGTTTCCAAACATGAATCTGCTAATTAGCTCCATCGTGTCCAACAGAATCGTTTACAAGCCGAGAGGCTTCGCTGTCGCCACCTCCGCCCACGTCCACCCGTCACAGCAGAAACATTCCCATGGTTATCCGTGCTTTATGGCCTCTGGAACACATCTGCATGGCTAATGAGGCCGGGTGGCTCGCGTCCTGCTGCGTTTATGGAGCGCCGGTGCTGAAAGTGAA
This sequence comes from Nothobranchius furzeri, assembly GCF_043380555.1. Taxonomy (NCBI): domain Eukaryota; kingdom Metazoa; phylum Chordata; class Actinopteri; order Cyprinodontiformes; family Nothobranchiidae; genus Nothobranchius; species Nothobranchius furzeri. The sequence goes on from NC_091742.1 coordinate 15,775,714, forward strand.
CACTCAGCTGCTCTCAGCACTTTCTAAATCCTGCTGATGTGAGCTGTTGAACTTTCACACCCTCATTACTCTGAATTACTGAAATAAACAGGCCGTTCAGGTGATGCTGAACGTTTATCAGAGCTGCTCGGAGGCGCCGCGCCAGCGTGGACACAGCTTGATTTTATCGAAAAAGAAGAGACTTAATCGTGGTTCTAGCGATCTGGGTTCTGGCCGCGTAGAACTTTATGGTTTTGGACTCGTTCAGATGAAGAGAGTTCACAATAAGAACATTTTAAAAGAAACTCACTGAATGTTTCTAAGAAACACCTGAAAACAGGTAACGTCAAACCACATCTCAGGATTAGTAGCTTCATCAGAAACCTGCCCCATCCAGTCAGACATGTCTGCTGCCCCCTGGTGGAGGATCTGCAAGTGGAAAGGGCCAATTTTATTCCTTTATTACGTGTTCTTTAACTACATGATAAAGGAAAACTGGTTGTTATATTAAATTAGTTCAGTTTTAAACAAAATTTCTGACATTTATTCACATTTTCAAGCATCACATTTTAACCCTTTAACTTCTGCACAAGAAAAAAAATGCAATAAAGTTTATTTAGCATCTTTATCCATCTGGAATAATAGAGTTTATGTATTTATATAAGACATAATAATGATGTCACATATATGTAAATGTAGAATATTTATACATTTAGGGGTTTAATGGTAAACATCTTCACATTTTTGATATTTTCGTGGTTTGATGGTTGTTTATTTCCTGTTTCTGAGGCTGATTTCAGTTCCTGTTTCCTAAAGATACACAAACTAATGCTCCAAGTTAAAAGACTTGTTTACTGGTGAGACTTGACTCTAAACTGGGATTTTCCTGACTTTGACCTTTACTGAGGACTGGTCAGACTGGTAGACCAGAGCTGACGCTGATGGTGGCGTCACTTCCTACTCTGTTTATCCGCGGGCAGCAGAGGACGTTGTCACCCTCTGCTGCCCGCTCTCCCCTCTCCGATGATGCAGTCCCATGCACGATCCAATGTGTAGACCCCATCGTCTTTGTTCCCCCAAACTGCTAAATAAAACTATGGAAACGCTACGTAGACGACATACTGGAAATCATACCAAAAGGTCAAACAGAGACACTAACACAACACTTGAATAACATTGACGACCCAGGCAGCATAAAGTTCACTTATGAGACAGAAACAGAAGGCAGTGTAGCATTTATGGACATGAAAATAACCAGGCAGACCGACGGGACCCTAAACATAAACACATACAGGAAACCAACACACACAGACCAATATCTATTATGGACATCAGAACACCCCACCATACACAAAATGTCAGTAATCAGAACACTATATCACCGAGCAAACACGGTAACAGAAGAAAGAGACCGTAAACAAGAGGACAAACAAATACAACACACTTTAAAGACCTGCGGATATCCGACATGGGCAATAAACAAAGGAAAACAACAAACAAGAACAGAAAGAAAGAAAAGAAGAACCAAAGCAAAGAACCAGAAACCCAGAAAGACAAGAACCAAAACCAGTGATAACCTTACCATACATCAAAGGCATAACAGAAAAAATAAGAGCAACAATGAAAAAACACAACATAAACACACCAACAAAACCATACACAACAGAAATGGGCCATTCCCATCTGTACCGGGTCGGCCCGGGCCGGGTAGCCCCAGTCGGCCCCAGCCTGGCCCGGTTGATTCCACACATCCTTGTCTTAAGCCCATGTGGGCTGATTCTACCCACCAATCAGAGGCTTGCTCTAATGGAAGGTGTGAATTTGCTGTCAGCAGTGGGTGTGTTGGCCCTGGTCGGCCTGAAGCAGACCCCCTCAAGAAGAGGGCTGAGAATGAGCCTTGGTTGGCCCGGAAAAATACCAGGCCACCCAGATATGTAAACAACCTACGCTACCCGGCCCGGGCCGACCCGGTACAGGTGGGAATGGCCCATTAGAAACAGACTAGTACACCCATAAGACAAGATACCAGCTGGACTTAAATGTGGAGTCGTTTATGAAATCCCACGCAAACTCTGCAATAAAACATACGTAGGAGAAACCGGACGCCAACTCAACACACGAACAATAGAACATAGAAAGGAGTGAGACAAAGAAACAAGTCGAAAACACACAAGAGCAGCAAAACAAGAAGCAGAAAGCACAATAAAGAAGTCAGCCATAACAGATCACTGCACAGGAGAAAACCATGTAATGGACTGGGACAACACAAGGATCATAAACACCGAACAACAGAAATACAGAAGATGGATAAAGGAAGCTATAGAGATAAGGAGACGTGGACGTGGGACCATGAACAGAGACGATGGGGTCTACACATTGGATCGTGCATGGGACTGCATCATCGGAGAGGGGAGAGCGGGCAGCAGAGGGCGACAACGTCCTCTGCTGCCCGCGATAAACGGAGTAGGAAGTGACGCCACCATCAGCGTCAGCTCTGAGGATAATTGCAGCTGCGAACGAAACGTTAGCAAGGTAAAGAAAAACCTTTCCTGTGTTTAAAAAAGAACCAAAAATGGAATTAGAAACTAAACACAGCAAGAACGTATAAAAGATGGTAAACCAGAGCTTCTGTCTTTACTATGTTGACTTCAGCCTTACTTCAGGACTCAGAGTTCTTGTCTTTAAATTGTCCTGTTTTTATTTTATTACTAAATTTGGGATTTGACTTGAGACATGTCTCATCTCACCCCATCCTGTCTTGTCCTGCCCTGCCTTGCCCCGTCCTGTCCCATTCTGTCCCATCCCACCCCATCCCATCCCATCCTGTCCTGTCTCATCCCTGTAGAAGCTCCTTCCTGTGAGATCAGAGCTGAATCTTCTAGATGTTATGACTCCTTCCTGTAGATGAACTCATCCCTACTGGTGGGTAGTTTCGAGGTTTAGCTGAACAGAAATGTTGTTTTAATGTTTCCGTGTCTCAGTGTCCGGCCGGAGTCGTCTCCACCTGCTGGACCTGGGGAGCTGTGAGACGGACATCAGCAGGACCCGAGAGGGGGGTGGAGGCCTGTGCCTGTCTCTGTCGTCTCTGGGAAACGTCATCCTGGCACTCGCCAACGGGGCCAAGCACGTTCCCTACAGGTGTGTGTGTGTGTGTGTGTGTGTGTGTGTGTGCGTGCGTGCGTGCGTGCGTGCGTGCGTGCGTGTGTGTGTGTGTGTGTGTGTGTGTGTGTGTGTGTGTTAAAGCTGATTGTTGGGCGTTTGTTATTCAGGCTGGTTGACCCTCTGCAGCGACGTTCCCTCTTTGGGTTTTCATCATTTTAAGGAAAGTTGGAGGCGCTCCTCACTTTAAATCAGCTGCTTTGATCTCATTCTAACGTTTTAAACCTCCTCTCTGGTTTCTGCTGAAGCATCAGTGAAAGGAGGTTAGAGGTCACATCGTCAGTATCCGCTAGAAACCATCATGTTTCACAAATCTGCATGAAGCAAGTAGAGCTGTTTGGGCCTCAGGAGGCAGAGAAAAGCTCAAACTCACAGATTTCCAGCTTTGTTGTGGAAGAAAGAGTCGCAGCAGCGGTTCCGACTATAGTGTGTAACTCCAGAAGACTATCCCGATCCCAGCTCGCTCCAAGTCTGTTCAAAGGCAGCCTCTCCGACTGTACGTCTGGATCACACGTGGCGTGAAGTTCAAAGCGTGCTTCATGAATCTGAGATGAGACTGTTCATAGCTACTGTTGTGCGGGGTAATGAACGGTCTCGGGGTTCCTGCGGGGTTTCTCGGGCCTTCCCCCCCTTGGTTCTCCAGAACTAACGAAGGTTCTCTGATGTATTATTCAGGGACAGCAAGCTCACCATGCTGCTCAGCGAGTCTCTGGGGAACATCAACTGTCGAACCACCATGATCGCCCACGTCTCCGACTCACCGCTCAACTTCATGGAGACGCTGACGACCGTGCAGCTGGCCTCTCGGATCCACCGCACGAGGAAGAAGAAGTCCAAAGTACTTCATCTTTTCTCCAGGTTTTATTTCTCCAGCTTGGGCTGTTGGAGTCATTTAGAGGGTTTAGTTCCATAAGCGAACCGAAAAGACTCAGATGTGGGTTTTCTGATGATTTGTTGTAAACGTTTAGACTCAACAGTTACTTACTCAGTCCCAGAAAAGGTCATGAAGACAGACGTTTCAGGGACAACAGCAGAATCAGCTGGTGAAGCTTTTGGTGAACATGTTTAGAAGAATCGGGTTTTTCGACAGATTCGTGTTCTCCTCTTTGTGTTTAATCGTTAATAGAAACGCTACAGAGCAGAGCTGAAGGTCTGCATCACATCTCATCTGTTAGATCCAGATTCTTTAACCTTCCGGCTCCACACTGACTGACTCACACACGACCTGCAGCTCCTCTCCTCACCCTCGTCAGCTGGAGGAGGTCATGAATCCGCAGCTGTAACAGTTGTTTTCCTCCTCTCAGGACACATAATCAATACTGGTGTTTCCAGAGGGATGAGAGACACCATCACATCCACGGATCAAACAACACATTCTCACTCCCAGCGCGTCAAAAACAAACGCTCGGTCAGCCACCCTCCGCCTCAGACCCCTGACGCCAAAAGTGCCTTTTTCGTTACTTATGTGCGAAAAGGTTTTTTTTTTCCCTTTTCTGACTGCAGATCCCAATGCAGCGTTACACTGACGCGATGGGATGTCTGCAGCCAGGGCACCAAACAAGCTCATTGTACCTCACCCTAACCTCATCCTCTTATTTAACCTTCCCCTCACCCTTATCCTAACCTTAACCATCTTGCTAGCGAACACGTTAGTGATGTGTCGGTCGCTCTAAAAGCCGACTCTATGAAGTGAACGGCGGGAGCCGCCTCGTCATTGGTCGGGTTTGGACCGAGCCAACGCGAGGGAGAGGTTTCAACTACCAAGGTGGAGGTTAAAAGCAGAGGGCATTTGTAGCCTCCCCCTCGCCAGATGGTATGTTCTAACGTTCCCCTTGGGCGGCAAATACGAAAATTCACAGTCAGAATGCATGGGAAACAAACGCTTGATCACAGTGAGAGTAACGTTTTAGGTAGCAAGAGGGTTAAGGTTAGGGTGAGGGGAAGGTTATAAATAGCAAAACGTTAAGGTTTAGGTGCGGTTCAATGAGCTGGTTCGGTGCCGCATCAGCGGACATCCCATCGCGTCAGCGTAACGCTGCACTGGGATCTGCAGTTAGAAAAGGGAAAAACTCCTTTTCGCACATAAGTAACGGAAAAGGGCACTTTTGGCGTCAGGGGTCTGAGGCGGAGGGTGGCTGACCGAGCGTTTGTTTTTGACGCACTGGGAGTGAGAATGTGTTGGATCAAACTGACAACGGCCTGCACACATATTTCATAAACAGGACGAAGACTTGAAATGTTGAAAATTGCTGCCAACAAGTTTAATCCAGGCCAATCTGTGACCCTTTAATCCTGACCGGATGCCGCTAACACCAGACTTGGACTTCCTGTCAGGTTGGTCTTTGTTGTTAATCTCCTTGTTTTGTCTCCAGTACGCTTCCAGCTCTTCTGGAGGAGAGAGTTCCTGTGAGGAAGGACCATCCCGTCAACCCTTCCATCCTCGGATTGTGGCTCTGGACCCGGAGATGTCCCTTCCCAGTGATCCCGACTATTCCTCCAGCAGTGAACAGTCCTGCGACACGGTCATCTACGTTGGGCCTGGAGGGACCGCCATATCCGACCGTGAGCTGAGCGACAACGAGGGCCCGCCGTCCTTCGTTCCCATCATTCCCTCCCTGAACAAAAGGCGAGTCAAGGATGCTCCCAGGTCAGATGGGGATCATCTGAAGTGCAACACATTTGCGGAGCTGCAGGAGAGACTGGACTGCATCGATGGCAGTGAAGGTCCTGCCACCTCCAGCACAGAGACCCGGACGGCGGGTGCTGCTATAGCCACGGAGGACACACCTCCACCCAGAGCTGATAAAAACTCCGTCCAGACCCTCCATGGACCGGATCGGGGAGAACCCTCGCTCTCAGACACAAGTCCCATAGATCCCTCCAGAAGGACGAGCGCAGATGGAGAGAAACTTTCTGCTCCTCTCATTCAGCCGTGTTTGGTGAGGTCCAGAGTTACCTTTGCCCAGGACTCAGAGCCCGTGGTGAGAGAGAAGGTTCGAGCAGATGTTCCTAAACCATCACCTCCTCAGACCTCAGCCCAACCCAGGACATCATCTGAGTGTGGAGAGGCTCCGAGCAGGACTCCCCCTGTAGGAATGAGCTTTCAGGCTCTGAGGCAACCTCTTGTTCCCATCGACATGGGGAGGGCCCGTCTGACCAACAGACCTCCCGTAGAGCTGAGCGGCGTTCGAGCTGCGTATTTAGGAAGGTGCCTGGACAGAGACTTCCTGAGGACCACGGTCACCCTGCAGCAGCCCGTGGAGCTGAACGGGGAGGACGAGCTCGTGTTCACCGTCATCGAGGAGCTTCCTGCTGGCCTCATTCCGGACAACGGGCGGCCCTCCAACCTCCTCAGCTTCCATGCTGATTACTCCCAGCAGGCCTCGGCTGCAGGCTGCCGCCCAGTCAGCATCATCAGCAGCATCAATGACGAGTATGACGCGTACACATCTCAGCAGGGATCCGACGGGCCGAGCTACCACAGACCGCTCGCCGCTCCGAGCGAAGGCAGCAGTTCAGCACACCGGCGTCTCCTGAGGGAGGAGAACACGGCAGCAGAGAGCTCCTCCTTTCTGAGCTCACCGGGAACGTTTCATAGACAGATGCTGCTGCAGCATGGTCTGAAAAGCTCTCTGAATGACAGTGGGGTCTGTTTCTCCGAGCTGGACAGCGACCCCACCACGCCTAACAAACCCTCCTTTACCATGTGCCCTCCTTCCCCTGACTCCAATAAAACCTCCTCCGAAGGCTCCCCTAGGGGGAGAGCCAGCGCCCTGAACATGCCAGTGCCAGCCCAGATCCCACTTTATTCCTCCCACTCAAGTCTTCCCAGGAAAAACAAGCCTACCTCATCTGCTCCTGTGGTCTGCAGCAGACGGGAAGGCAGACATGAGAGCCTTTTGCTTCAAGGAAGCAGCTTTGTTGATCCCAGAGAGGCCAAGTTTCTCTCTGCAGGTAAGTCGCTACGAAGTGGCACAACTACCATTTCCTCCAGGAAGTCTGGAGCGAATAGCAACAGTGTACCTCGACCTCCAAAAGCACAAGCATCATCCTCGGCCCAGAGGGTCGTGGATGGTTGTGAGAACTCCACCAACCGGAGAGCAGACACTCTCATCCGGTTGCCACGGCTGACTCGAGGTGCAACGACTCTGGGGACTGTTTCCATCCCTCAGAGCTCCGAGTTGAAATGGGGACATGAAGGTTCCTCTGTGGCTGGAACGCTGAGGTTTTCATCACTGGGAAAAAAGTCAAGTGGACAAAAGGGTGTCTCCAAGTCTGGATCAGCGAACATCTCCCCTCCCATTCCACCCGTCAGACAGACCAGTCAAGAACAAAAGACCAGGTCTCCAAGTGCCTTCAGGACGAGCAGCGACACCAGAAAGTTTCCTTTCCCTAAAACTTCAGCTTCCGAGGAGGAATTCACCGTTAGGTTGCGAGCAGATTCATTCAGCCACAGAACGTCTAGTTTAAAGATCGATCACGGTTCCCCCAGGACATCTTCTAGTCTGAAGACTCGAGGGGCTAAAACAGATCCTTCCCGGTATTATGGAAGCCTGATGTCTCTGGAAAAATGTGGCAGTCCAACCTCATCTAGCTCAAAACTCGGAACTGTTCCTGCATCAGGGAGCAGTGGCAAAGCCAACAGATCGGTCCCAAAAGTCGACCTCCCAGCCCAGCCCCAAGTCTCGTCTGCGTTTAAACTCGGACAGATCCGCGGCACCAGCAACTCTAGGGCTGCAACTTCTCCTGGAGTGAAGGTTCAAGCACTGTCAACCAGCAGCTCTAAAGGTCCAAGTTCCTCCCAGAAGCCCCTTGATAACTCAGCTGCTCGCAGTCCCAGCCTGGACCCCGCCGGCAAGCCTCCTGCTCGTCTGGGGAACGGGACCAAGATGGGGAGAGGCACCATCATGGACATGAAGCAGGCTGTCAGCAGGGCGGCTAACAGCCGGGTCAGCGAACTAGCTGCTGGGAGGAAGCAGCTTAGCAGGGAGCCTGGAGAAAACCAAAGCTCCGACAGCGTTAGCGGCTCACCGCTCAACACGCCTCTGCCGTCGCCCTACAGCAAAATCACGGCGCCTCGTAAGCCACAGCGCTACAGCAGCGGGCACGGCAGCGACAACAGCAGCGTCCTCAGCGGGGAGCTGCCCCCCGCCATGGGGCGCACCTCCTTGTTCTACCACAGCGGGGGCAGCAGCGGCTACGAGAGCATGATCCGAGACAGCGAGACGACCTGCAGCACCTCGTCAGCTCACGACTCAATGAGCGAGAGCGGCGTGTCCTCGTCCAACAGAGGCAGAGTGTCCAAATCGCCCAAGAAGAGAGGAAATGGTGAGTCCAGGTGACAAAATC